>NW_025335317.1:6636498-6912029 GCF_004798865.1 Varanus komodoensis
TAAAGAGAGAGAGAGAGAGAGAGAGAGAGAGAGAGAGAGAGAGAGAGAGAGAGAGAGAGAGAGAGAGACTGGGGGAGCCAATAAATGCATACACATTTTAAGAGATGATATTGATTTTAAGAGATGATATTGATGTAACACTTTTTAAAGTTGAATGGGATTATGGTAGCAATCTGTAGTATGACATTTGCTCAGAAGATGGCGTTAATCGAATGAATGCTAGCATCACCATGTGGCAGGACAAAGAAACTGGGGGATGCACAGTTGTCCTCCGAGGAGCGCAAGGCCATTTTGAAGTGGTATTTGAAATGTTCCTGACTTAACACCCCTTGACTTCTACCTATGGGGGACCTTAAAGGATGTGGTGTACCACAGAAAACCAGCTACACTGGTGGTACTTTGGAAGAAACAGAAATGGCATGCGCAGTGATACAAGTGGACACTCTGCTCAATGTGGCTCAAGCAGGACGTTGCCATAATCAGAAGTGTCTGGACACTGATGGGAACCACTCTGAGCCCCTCTCGTAATTGCAGAAGTCAAACGTGACTTGTATTCATCTGTTGTTATTGATATATATTGAGTACACAATGTCAATACTTAATACAATGCTAACACATCAATATTGTTAATACAATGTTAATACACTACAATTTGAATTGAATTGTAATTTAAATTGAATTATTACAATTATGTATTACATTGAATTATAATACATTACAATTTGAATTGTAAGCAGTCCAGAGACCCACTGGGTATTGGATGGGGTAAAAAATACCCAAATAAAGAAATAAAAAAGTTTTTTTTCCCGTTACTAAAGGGGTGCACCACCCTTCCAGCCCTGAAGGTCACATGTGATCCGGGACTGGAGTCTCTGTACGCACAGACACATATGTACCTCAGGGGTTCTGATCCATTTCAGTATTTCCCCACTACTTGTGGCCATTCTGCATGAGGCTCTCTGAGGAAGGGAGTGCAATGACATCTCTTCCTCCTTCCCACAGCTGCCACTCTTTCCTGCCTGTTGCCGCAGAGTGATCTATATCAGGATCACTAGGAGATGGGAATTAGTGGCTGGGGGTAAGTCACAGTCTGGGCACCTTGGGATCCACTGTTATGGCCTTGGAGGGACCCCGTGCAGCCCCCCATGTGGTAAGCTGTGTACCCCCGGCAGAGGACATTCCATTTTATCTGCATCTGTGATGCTATTTGTGTTTTTTCTGTGCAGAATATCTTGAATTCTGGAATAATGGTTTCTCTTTCCTTAACTTTCACATATCAAGGAATGATAGAATTGGAATGCGCCTAATAAGCCCATCGAGTGCAAGGTGCTGTTCAGTGCGGAACTCTAAGTTAGAGCACTCCTGTCAGCTGGCTGTCCAAGTGCCTCTCACATGCCTCCAATGTGGGAGAGCCCATGACCTCCCCAGGTCATTGCTTCCATTGCTGTATTTCTCTAGCAGTCAGGAATATTTTCCTGATGTCCAACTGAAATCTGGCTTCCTGTCACTCGAGCTCATTGTTCTGGGGCTTGCATTCTGGGATGGCCAAGAAGAGATCCCAGCTCTCTTTTGAGTGACAACCTTCCAACCAACCTTCGAAAAGTGCAATCATGTCTTTCATCTTAAGGCTTTGTTTCCTGTCCCCTGATCATCTTTCTTATTATCTTCTGAACTTTCTTCCTTTGTTAGACTATCTGGCCAGTGGTTCCCAGGACCCTCCACTTACCCTGTTTGAAGAGAGGGACAACATTGGCCCTCTTCTAGTCCTCTGGCACTTCACCTGTGCTCCACGATTTCTCAAAGATAATGTGGCACCAATCACTGCACATTACTGGGGTGATGTCTCTGTCCACATTATCTACAGCTGCATTGCAAGTTCAGGCTCACACTGTCCCTACACGATGGCAACTGTTGAGTTAGGAGATTTGTTTTTGTTGACCATAATGCATATCTGCTCAGTTGGAGGAGTGGATCCCCCCTTTTTGTGTCAGAACTTGTTTAATAGCTTCTCATGTGACCCTGGTTCCATATAATATTCAGTGCAGTGCTTCCAAGCAGTCTAACTGGAAGTAATCTATTCATCTGAATGTGGATCAGGGACTCTGATCAGACCTTCTCTCAAAATGGGTCTGAATGGGTCTGCCATTCAGCACCATCTCTGATCCCAATGGATTTTAGTTCACACTGGTTAGACTGAGAACTCACCAGTGTCATTTTGTGTGTGCTCAAAAAGCTTGTGATGGGCTTCCAATAATTTGGAGGGAGCTTTCATGTCTGATGATGGATTCTGAATGCTGCTGAAGCATATGACATTTCCTCTGCATCCCAGAGTGCAGTGTCAAAACCCTTGCTTTTGTCTTTTTCATTCAAGCCTGTTGCAATTTAATAATTCTCCCACTGTGCCTTTATTGAAAACTGTCAGTTGTTATGTCCAGAGGCCCAGGAAATGGAATCTGGGTGCTCCTATTACCAAGCATTCTGTTTTCTCCACTTCAAATTTTGCTGCTTTGATCCTTTGTTTTCAGAATGGTACTCTTGCTTCTGAACCCATGTTTTAATAGTGCTCTGATTGCTCAGGATAATACACAGCTTTGGAATACTGATTCATGTCTGTACTGAGTGTGTTACAGACCCTGCTGGGCTACAGTTTTGTTTCCTCCTTGAGTTCTCCCACCTGTGACCTGGCGCTTCGTTCATTTGAAGAGCTTCATTTGGTTCACATTTTGGTAAGACCTTTCCAAACTTCCCAAATCAATATATGAACTGAAACGCAGTCAGCCTTCAGTATTTGCACTTTTCAGAAAGCTGCAATGCAGTTCACTGGACAAGAAATATGTACTAAAACTAGTAGTGGGAAAGCATTTTGAACTAATCTTCTGTTATGGAAAAGAGCTGGCCAAAATGCATATATTAGACACATGCATACAAAAATACATAGGAATTCTCTTGTGGACTTCTCCTCCTCCTCCTCCTTCTCCTCCGTCATCATTGTCTCCTCCTCCTCCTCCACCACCACCACCATCATCATTGTCTTTGTCTCCTCCTCCCCCCCTCCCCCCCCAGCTGCAAACTGAAGTAGAAATGGGATGGAGCAAACTGAAGTTGGGCGGAAATGAGAAAGGGAGAGAACAGAATTGGACAAACACCTCCATTCCCACCTTGCGTGGCACATTCAGGTTCTTTGTTCCACATGCAAATTAGGTCAGATCTTTGCTGTGGCTGCCCCAGTTGAGTCTGTTGACCATGGCAGTGGCTCGTGAAAACTTCATCAATGGGCCCAGAGATGATGGGTAAATGTTTACTCTCTTCACTTCCACCTCTAAGTGCATGGTTACCATCTAGTTCTTTTGGAAGAAACTAAATAGCTGTCCTGCTAGACCTTCTTGGAGCAAGAGTTTCAGGATTTTGCTGCTTCTCAGCCATATTCCTCACTACAGCCCCTTTATTTGCTGGTTCAGCCCAAAACTACTTGAGAGCTACCTTGGAAGTTGTGGGTATGTGACTAGCTATGATAAATACTTGGTTTCTTTTTATAATTATTGGTGGCAGAACCAGAGTTTTGGAAAGCAGTGGAAAAACTACCCATTTTTACATTAGGGGAGAAGAAAAAGGATTTTGAGTGTTAGCCAGTTTATGGCTAATGAGTTGTTTTCAAATCAACCACAGATTCTGATCTGAAAAAGTGAGGATTCTGAGGAAGTTTCTGCTTGGTTTAGCAGCTACCTATGTTGAACGAGTGTTTATCTGTCAATAGAGTTGGATGCAGTATGTAAGGGAGAAATTCACACACTGAATCTTTCCTTGTTGTCTGGGGACAATGTTTGGGATGGAGAGTACAAATGAAACAGAAGTAGGCAGGATTGTGCTTCTAAAACTCTTTTAATTATCTTTGTTTCAAATCTGACTCGTACTGAGATTCAAACCCATTTATCTGTGACAATAATGATAGCCCTAAGATTAAAAAAAAATATGGGGAAAATGAAGAAATCCTTTTCTTCTTTTCATTTTGCTTTAATTGAAAGGAACGAGCCAAGTGCTTTCAGCTCCCCTGTTTTTTAATCTTCACATAATAAGGCTTTGTATCAGGCCTGTGTTTCTATAAAATCGTTTCAGTCTTTTGCATTAAAGCTTCTCATTCTTTCTCTTGTTCATGATTTCATAACACACAGCTGCTTCTCCAAAGTGGAGAAATAAGAATGACCTTTCTTTCTGAAGGTAACATCTCAAAGAAGCATCCACTTAGAAACTGCAGGCCCTGGGCTAATTAGGGCTACGCCGAATGCTCTCTCCTTAAAAAATATTTGCATCGAGCTGAGCGTAGGCTGCCGGCAGTGGGATTCCTTCTTTGAATCACGTGCTGCTCTTCAGGCAAGTTTTGTGGCTGCAGCTTCTTGCAATGTCCTTTTTCTTCCCCCTTTTTGCCTCACTGGTACACCCTGTTATTTTGAAACTATTGATTTCTGGATTATTCCAGGTGGATGGGACAATCAATAGGCCAATCAATAGGACCAATCAATAGGCTCCCCAAACTCTTTGGGTTTGGGGGCCCATCTTGAAGATTATGCATCCCACATGGGCTGTCAGACGAAGTGGCTGCCGTGGAGGCAGTGGTCATTCACACCATGTATGTCCCAGACATAAAGCACCCATGTCACAGAAGAAGACACAGAGGAAATGATCAGTAAGAGACTGAGTACAGGGCAGAGGGGAGATCGGACTCTGAAGTGCTAAAACATATATCTGCTCCCTAAGGCACCCCTTACCATTCCAGCTTCCTTCTCTTGGCAGCTGGGGGCATGTATTGCGAAATGGCTTGCGAGGTTGCAGCCCTTCCTCCTAATTTTCTAAGAATACCTTAGGGGACCAAACTGGGATGGGAGGTTTGCTTGGAAGCACCAGAGGCTGGTATTGGAGGCTTGAGCCACCAAACCCTAAACCTGGAAAAGACAGTTTAGATCTTTTTCGCTGAAGAATCAGAATGGATCCCTCATCATCCACAGTTCTTTCAAAAGCTTACTCTGAGTCACCCTAAACCTTATTTGTTTCTGGGAGCTACACAGCGGTGCTTCTGCTGTCACATTCTGGGAACTGCAAGAAGGGAAAGTTTAGGTGAATTCTCAGATGCCTGAAAAGCCATGATTATGCACAGTGTGTTTCCAAAAGGACTTTTCTTTCTCAGGGGCTGTAATTGAAGCATCACTGGAAAGCATTAATAATGGGTTTAAACTTCCTAAAGTCCGTAAATGTGTCTAGGATATTACAAAAAATAATGTACTGAAATGCATCCACAATTGACAATAGTATAAGACATAATAATTGAAAGCATTGCTTTGTGTTACATTAAATAAATGTTCTAATTTATTGCCTTTTCCTGCTGTTCCATTGAACCCACCCATATGTTGAAATAGAAATGCTTCTCCTTCTCAAGGCTGCTTGTACACCCAGCTAAGGTACATCTCATCTCATAGGTTCCCTCGACTGACAAAACAAACCATCCCATTAACATTGAACCTCTGCAGTCTTATCAGCACATTCCGCTACAGAGACTTTTCCTCCATGTCACCCAATTAGCTTTCTCTAAATGTATTGCAAAGACTCTTCCCGATGCTTCTTCTGCCATAAAATGCTCAGGAGGCACGGTGGACTCACTCTGTGGTCCTCAGGGGGTGGCAGGTGAAATCAAGGCAATATTGTTTGGTTATAAGGCTGATTACTGGTTGCATTTCTCTTTTGTGTCATTGTTATGTGCTGTCAAATAGTCCCTAACTCATGGGGAATGCATGAATGCATGCCCTCCAAAAAAGCCATCCTGTCCTTGACAGCCCTCTTTGAAACCCAAGACTGTGGCTTCCTTTGTGGCATCTCAGCATTTGTCTTTCTCTACTTCTGCCTCCAACTTTCCCTAACTTCATTGTCTTCTCCAGGGACACTTCCCTTCTCATGATTCTCTCCTCTGTACATGAAATAATTAGCTAGTTTCTCTCTAAACTTGCAATTAGGGTTGGAATGAACCTACAAGAATCTGCCTCTCTGGCATCTGTGGACATCCTCTTGAGCTGGTCCTGGTCCTGCAAAGTGACCTGAGCCAAGGGGAAATCTGCAGATGCTCACAGACCCCTGGTTGCACAACCTACAACCTTCCCCATCAGGTGTAGACACCGTTTGAGAGTAGAAGAGGAATGCTGCTAGTGCTTGCATGGGGTGCCATTCCTGGTGACTCCAGTGACCAATCTCCTTCTGCATCCAGGGTAACCACTGACAGCTGCATCAGGCACAGTAGGGGGCGCTGCTTGCATAGTGTGTGGATCTCAATTCCTGGCCTGTGAATGCCCAGACTCAGGGCTGCTGGAAAGAGACCACGGTCCGGCAAGCTGAGCCAAAGGAGTCCAGTGGATTCCCATCCCAAATTCCTCACACATTTTTGTTTGCAATAACAGTGAATAATCCAGGTCCTCATCTAGAACATCTTTCTTCTAAGAACACTTCCTGGTGGGATTGTGAATCCACAGATCAGCAAACAAGGCTGGGAGGGAAACTGAGGAATGATTCAGCAATGGAAAACAGGATTGGGATGTAGGTCCCAGGTAGCAGGTCAGGCTAAGGGACTGGGAGGACTTCCACGTACAGTACACATTGAACTGACAAGGTTTAAACCTCAAGGAAACCCGTATCCTCCTTCAGGACATGATGATTGCCACAGCTCTATCTCTCAAACCATGTTGCAAGGCATTGAAAGGGTCAAGAAATAGTGTGAAGCTAAGTACCATTTCTGGAGCTCACAGGGTTGAAGTATTTGGCCTCTTTTATCATCAGAATGATAACATCATCTGCCACCTCCACCCCCTTCAAGGTATCCCTGTTTCCTCTAAGCATAGCATAACTTTGAAATGCAAACTTCCACGAGGGGAGGCTTGGTCCCAGATGGGCAAAAGCTTTACAAAACACCAGCCCCTGTAGGAGATAACTACCACTGGACTTGACTTGGACAGAAAGTGTTTCTCTTGGAACATCTTGAGGTCTTTGGGGACATGGTACATTCCTCCCCATTCCCTTTCTGGCAATCTCGTCTCTGCAGCTGAAGTCCAGTGTGTCAACCCCTACACTGCCCTTTGGCCATTCACTATACTCTGACTGTCAGCTGGTCCTAGTTTGTTGAGTGTGGTGCCTTACAATGCTGCTTTTAGGGATGTGTGCACACACATGTATGTACATGCACGTGAACCCCAACAGATATAGCTTGGGACACATGTGGACCCATATCCCTTATTGTGGCCCCTGCTTCCCACATTCCTGTTGAGTTTGCCATGGGAACAGAACAAGCTCCATGAGTCTTCTGTCAAAATCTGGCAGCGAATGGGTAATAGGGACAGATAAGACATTGGTGGGCCAGGGCTGGCTTTTCATCCCAAAGCACCTGAACTGTTCTGAGTCTGCTGATGCACACTTTTCTCCAGGAAGGGCTTGGAAGATGTTCCCCCTCAGCCTCTGGTCTGGTGGATTCAAGAGCCCTGAGGTGTCCTGGTTCTAGCTTAAGGTCATTAGCAAGACGGCATCTCCCACAGGAGGCCAGAGTCCAGGCTGTGGCGATGCCGAGAGGTCTTGGAGTGTCCTACTTGTTCTGGAAGCCAGCTGCCGTGCTCCAGGCCCACAGGATGCTGCGTTGCCTCAAAGCCATGCACAGAAAATATTGTTTATCGGAAGCAGGAGTGTAGCTACAGCTTGCATAAAGATCTGGTGTGCCTTGTTAATTAATGCCATTACTATGTGTTAGAGTTCTCAGGTGAAAAATCTGCTAACATAACCTTGAATAATGAGCACTTTAAAAATAAATTTAACCGGGAGGGCTGGCAAGATATGCCACTCAGACATTTATTTTCAGCACATATATTTTTCCTGTTATAGGTATTATGTTTCTTTGGAGAAACATAAGATTTAAGATTTGTTTTTTGCTTTCATATCAACTTACTTCAAGATCTTAATGTGGCCTTTCCTTTCAGATTATCCTTTCAGAGGGATGGATTTCAATGCATTTTATTCTTTGTAAGAATATCTGCTGGAAGTTCTGATACTTGTAGGGCAGCAATAAAAGCCTTCTTCGTGGTGGCCCCGCAGTGATGGAATGATCCCTCCACTGAGGCCCGACTGGTGTCAACTCTACCATCTTTTCAGTTCCAAGTTAAGCCTATCCTTTTCTCCAAGGGATTCAATGGCAGGGTGGGTGAATTTTGTTTTAACTGCTTATATTTTCTAATTTTGAAAATGTTATGCTGTTTTTATTGCGTTGTTGCTTTTTAAGGAATTGTTGTGACCAATTGGCTATTGGGTGATATAGAAATTACGCCGCTGATGATACCTGATATGGCGGCACAGATGCAAAAGACTGGAATGCAAGAAATCTTGAGCCTACATGTGTTTGGTATCCCATCATTAACTGAAAAATAGAGAGGGTAGCCATTACATATTGCATTATTGTGACGTTAGAAGAGTGGCATACAACGCGTGGCTTCCAAATCCATTTCCTCTTTTCAGCTTGCCTGGGTAGAACAGAAAGGAAAGAAATAGGCCTCTGCGCATTGAGCCCGCGGCTTGATTCATAGATTGTCCAAGCAGCATAAGAGTCAACAGTGAGTAAATCTCACATTCTACTAGTCAGATCATAGTAAGAAGCCATAAACTCGATGCCATGCTTGGCCAGTTTCAGAGCTCCCCAGAGGGAAATTCTGGCCTGGGACAGAATTCTGCGATTCTTCGGCTTGACATGGTTCATTACCTCCCAGACTGGCGTTTGCTTCTGTCACAGGATCGCTCTTGTGCCATCTTGGCAACACACAAGGAAGGGACTCCCTGAGGACAGGGGAGCTTTGTCTTATCCAAAGGCCCTCAAAAACCTGGAGCCAACATGGCCCAGGCAAATGTACTCAATCTTCCTATTCCTGCCCCTAGGAGGGCACATGGGCCTGCAATTTGGACCCACACCCTGAGTTTAGCTTAAGCATGGAACAGCCTTGGAGGAAGTGAGTCTGTAAGGATGGAGCATCTTGGATATCCACTCTGATCATGCCCAGTGATACTCTTCCCTTTGAACAGTGGCAAAGACACATCTGTGTAAAAATAAAATCCATAAATCCATAGCCATTGCTATAATTCTTGAGAGTCTAACGAGTCCTGATTTTACCCCCCCCACCACCACCACCTTTCCAACATCTCCCTCCCTCCCTGCTCTTTTGTTGCTTCAAATTGTTCAGTTTTTCATTCATCGGTTTTGTAATGACTGTTTGGATCCGCGAATTACAGCTTGCTTTTCAATTGCCGCTGATGCATTTTGCCCCTTTGCACTGATCAAGGATTTCATTTAGTTGCATGGAGCAGATTGAAAGCCACTACTTTGATTTTCTTTCTTTCTCTCTTTTATGTTTTCAGTGTCAGGAAATAATTTCATGCCTCTCTCAGAGCCCTGTCGGCCACATTTTAAGAATGATACGGTTTGCAGTAGCACTAATTAGAGCCCATAATAGCTCAACTGTCTTGCACTGGCAAAAGCCTATTGTGTTTAGCTTCAGAGTGCTTGGCTGGTTTGGACTCTCTTTATGTGCCGTACTTTTGTTCAGTGATCATTTGGCCAGGAAAGAACTGAAATGTGGGTGAAAATTGATCTGACCTGAACTGTACTGCAACAGAGTTGCCATGAAGTTGGTCATAAATGGGGATGTGTGAAGAACCTGTTTTGGGGGTGGGAATCCGTCAGAATCACTTGACTCACCTCCCCGGAGTCTGGTCTACTTTCTCGCAGCCCTAAGTCTGACTTCACACCAAGCATGCTGGGCACTTGTACAGGTACCCGTCAGGTATCGAGTCCATGCAACCTCTGTGCAAGTGGAATCCTTCTGAACACATGATTTGCAGGCATTGAGAACGTGCTGCATGTGCAGAGTTGCACAAAGAGGAGTTTGCAAGCAGGGCTCCATGTTCAAGCATTCCAGACGGATGGTTGTCCAGCTACATCTTGAAGGCCTCCAGGGTGGGAGAACCCACAACCTCTCTAGGTGATTAGGTCCATTGGCATATGAAGTTCTTCCTGATGTTCAGCCTGATGCTGACTTCCTGTAGCTTGGGCCCCTTGTTCCTTGTCCTGCCCTCCAGGATGATGGAGAAGAGGTCCTGCCGACCCCACTCCCAGCAACTCAGACCAGCACTCTAGCTACCATGCCACACTGGTTCTGTTGATAGTCTCAACTGTTCACCACCATCTGGATGGCAGCTCTTTCCAGAGGTACCATCTCGTCTCTATGTCAGCCAGAGCAAACAGGAGCGAGAAGGTGGTCATGCTAATATTAATAGCCATATAAGGAGAAAGCACTGGGCTAAGTCGAAATGTTATTGTTTAATTATGCATTTGTAGTGGATGCATCTCTCAAGTAGAGTGTTGACTTGTTCATGTGCTTGCAAGTTATGCTACTACCTATTACCCCCACAGGTCTCCTTGCTCTGCTTCTTCCTTCTGACTTCCCCCACCTTGCCATGAATTATTGCTGTTCTGAATTATATTTCCCTAGATGACTTTACCTTGCTCTTCCCCCACACCCTCAAATTGAATCCCAGGTTGTCACCTCCTGCTTATTAATCTTTTTTGTTCCTTTGGGTTTCTGCTCATGGCATAGATGGTCATGACTCCTCCTAATTTATCATCCTCTACAAATTTCATTAATGTAGTAAATTATTAGGAAGATATTAAATTAAAAAACCCATCTAATTAGAATATCTCGGTAGCTACCTCAACTTGTGTTATTGAATTTGTTGCCACAAGGGTACAATAACAACCCTTGTCCTTAAAAACACAGAGTAAATTCTCAACATGTAGCAATTCCATATCTACCGCCTCCTCTTTCACTATGATGAAATGAAAATCCTGTGCAGATCTGGTAGAGGATGGAATGACTGTGTTGTCTCCCACCTTTCTGTGTCTGCCTATCTGTCTCTGCATTCATTTCAACTGCTCTAGGGTTAAATTCGGTAGAGCTAATCCCCAGTAATCTATGGTTGACAATACCTTAGTAGAGTTCAAAAAAAGAGGGCAAAGTTCAGCAACAGAGCACATTCTGCATGCCAAAGGTTCTTTGTTCCAGTCAAGGGATATCAGATAGGAGGCCCGGAAAAGACCTTTGCTTGAGATTGTAGCAAACTACCATGAGTCACACTGGGCAATGGTGGCATAAGGTCATTTCATGTTTAAGGGGAAGCATGCAGTGGTTGGGTTCAGACAACACAACAAGCCATGGTGTGTGTGTGTTACCATTATTGGTCTGTTGCATGGTCCGAACCCAGTTGTGGTATTCACCATAGTAAATTTGGCCTTCAGAAACCATGATAAGAAACAAGAGGCTATCTCTATAGCACCATGGCTTGTCCTATTGTTTGAAATCAGGATTGTGGTTTATAGTCCTGGGGTGCAACTACTGCAGAGTCCCTTGGAAAGAGTAGAAACGGTGGGGGCAACCCTCATTGGTGTGGACCCATGAGAAATAGGAAGGCAACATGGGCAGGGAGTCATGACTCTTGGGACTGAATTTCAGGCATGGTGGCTGATGAGATCTGTGCCAACAGCAGGAGGACTGAGTGGGAGAGATGGAAACCATGATATGATGCAGAAACCCAGTGATTGTCTGTCAGGTAGATCATGATGAACAATTGTGAACCATGGTTGTTTGTCATATTGTGTGCATGCAGCCAGTGTATCTATCAGTACTGCTGCCAAGTGGATGCAATGGCCCTTGTCTTTTGAGAATGCTCTCACAAAAGAGGGAGCCTTCTCTAGAACCTGGCACAAAGATAGCCTGGCACAGTTCTTTCCTCCTCCAGTGATTGAGGCATAATTTATTAGGATGTCCAATTGAGCTACCCTTTGGTAAGCCAGTCATTGCTATTGTCCTTCTAATGGAGATAATTCTGTTCTGCACATGATTCAGAACTGAGGGAGGCCTGGATGTGCCAAAATTTTCTACAGCACTGAGCAAGATTATATCAGATTATGAGTCTACCAAGTGCTTTGTGTGCGATTCATCCTACTCAGTTAGCACATTGCACAAAATCATTTCTGTTTTCTCCTCTCATCAGGAGGAATTGCATGCTATACGCCTCATTCTGGGGCTTCCTCTCTGACTTGCTTCAACCTGACAACACCAACACAAAAAGGACAATGCCACTGTTTCAGTGGAAAATACTTTTGAGCTGCAGTCCAGCACATCTGGAGGGTTCCAGGTTGGAGAAGGTTGCTCTAGGGCATAATCCAGTGGGGATTACACCCCTGTCCCCAGAAGCTTATGGGCATAGTCAGAGGGTGTGAGGAACACGGCAGTGAAGGTCACCTCTGGGCATCTCCCTCCGTACAAATCGTGATCACTTCAGCTGCCTTTCTGCAGTGCTTTGGAGGGGGAGGGGAAAAGGCCGGGCATGGCCAGGTCACACTGTATCTTGGTGGTGCCCAACTTTTCCCCACCCCATTCCCAGGATGCCCCTGAAAACCCTTCCCTGAAGTTGCCCGTATGATCTTGGAGAATCGACTGGTGATGTTCCTTCTGGACTGGCTGCAAGGGAGGTAGGAGCACTGAGCATGGAGACCCGTTGACCAAAGCTTTTTTCTGTTGTCCTCAAAGGTGGAACTCTAAAAGATCATAGGGCCCTCTAGATGCTGTCTGGGGGCTGTAAGATTGCTCTGTTAAGCATTAGAGGGTAAGACTCATGCTTTTGTGCCAAATGTTGCCACTCTTGAGGAGCTGTGATCTTACTGAGGGTATTGTCACAAGGTATTCGTGCTACATCTGGAATGTAGCACAACCAGCCTGCTCTGAATATGGCAGGAAATTTGTGTGGCATACTTTTATGTCATAAAAGTGAAGAAATGGTGAAATGGCATCTTCTATGGTACTTGTGTTCTAAACTCAAAGAGGTGGGAAAGGAGAGGAGAGGAAGCAAAGAAAAACAGGAAGGGGAAAAAGGAGAACTGTGAGGATGAGTAAACTCCCAATGTGTTTGGATGGTGTATTTACCATCCAAATCAAATTATTATTCCTAGACCTGCCTAAAAATTGTTGCAAGCTGCAGGGATTTCAGGCTTGCACATTTGAGATTACTTCAGCGTGTAGCTCTTCACTGAGTAGTGATTTTCATGAATAAATAAAATGAACATTTTACCCTTTGATAAGGATACTATTGGCCCAGGAATTTGCCAAGACCTGCTGCTTCTCTTTTTGTCCTTGCCATCTCAGTCCCTTTCTGTCGCCTGCACCTTTGTGCCTTGGGGTGGGTGAGCAACTCATGGGGATGCAGTAGAAAGGGAGGAAAGCGCCTGCAGCATCATTCCTCTCAAGCTCCAGTTCCAGCACCGCTTCCAGAAATGTTTCCTGCTTGGACCCGGACCAAGGGTGACTGTTTACCATCTTTTACAGGGAAACTGTCTTCTGTTTTGAAAGCACCTTTTGTTTGAGGGGCCATCCAGATCACATCCAGTTTAAAGATAAAGACCCATTGCTATTGTTATTGTTACATTTTATATTGCTCATAGCCAAAGCTCTCTGGGCAGTTTACAACAATAATCATAGAATCATACACTCAAGTCACCCATCCCAGTTCTGACCAGGCCTGACCCTGCTTAGCTTCCAAGGAGCTGCTCATCAGCACCACAGCTGAAGCTAAAAGACACACATGTCACCTGGTCACACACTCCTCCACACCATGGTGGGAAGCGTTGTATCTGTTTAAATTCTACTGAGAATGTTTAATGTGCATCCATTCTATATGGATCAATGTTGCTGTGGTAGGCCACACATAAGACTATTGGGTGGGCGGGGGGATAAGCAGTCATTGTTTGAACATGCCCCACTCGGCAATGCAGGAGACAAAGCACAGTTTTTCTTTGCTGTTCGTACTTTTCTGATGATGCAGTTCCTTGATTAAAAATAAAATAAAATAGACCTACAAAGATTGGATACTGGAACAACTTGTGCACACAAATGCATATGTGGATGAAAATAATGAATATGCATATGCAATATACTAGATGAAAAGGAAGTATACCATAGAGGATGAGTTCAGACTAGGTTGCTTGCATCCTGCCTATCCTTCAAAAACTGGGGCTATGAAGAACACTGGTTAAAAACCAGTCTTACTTAAAAGTTGATACAAAATGTATTAAAATAAAAAAGGTGCACCAAACCATCACAAATCCATTCAATTACAGACCAGCTCACAGGCTCTGTCCTTCTTCTTCCCGGTGTCCAAGGATTTTTTCACCCTTTCCAGTGTGGATCTGGGTTTCAGATGGGCCCCTCCCTCAGTGGGTCTAGCTTCTCACCAACCTTTTCACCAAATGCTGTTGCTCCTGGTCCTTTTTCTCATCATTGCTGGCACTTATTTCCTGGACAGGCAAGATGTGGCAGAGCGTGGGCAGTGGCATCACCTGGCCCTCCATCCCATCCCCACCATTACCCGGACCAGAGGAAGAGACAAATTAACCCGCGGGGGGGGGGGGTGCCATGATGAAGAGCTGGGGCAAGCCCAGAGGGATCCTGGCAGTGGGGCCTCTTCAGGCGAGGGCTCTCGGCAGGAGCCCCGCCATGCTTGCACTGAGCCCTGCACAGAGTCACCGAACAACGCCAGAAAAGCTTCTCCATCAATTTGTGCTGGCTTTTCTGCCAGGAAGGTATATGGGATGGCTTTACAGTAAGCGCCCCAGTTTTACAGCGAGACGATCTCAATGCAGGATTTAGGACAACATTGCAGGATTAAAACAGTTAAGCTGCATGGGGATAGATGTGTTTATCTGGGCACCAAGATCCATGTCTTTGTAGCAGAGAGAAATTGAAGGAGCCAGTAAGCCCTTGCTATTGACTGCATTCCATTTATATTCTTTTTGATGAGAATATTACCTGTAGTGTAATAAATATAAAAATAAAAGGGCACATCTTTGGAGACATCTCCATATGGGGATATTGATTCCCCCCCTTTTGTTTTTGGCAAGAGACAGATTTTAGGCAGAGATTTTAAAGACGCTCTGGATTTTTGTTTTTGGGTGCTCATACATTGCTGTTTGTCACTAATTTCATGGTTGACTTAAGGGCGTTAAATTTTTTATCACTGATGTGATAGAGCATATAAAATATTTGCTTCGGTTTTTTTCTCCTTGATATTTCCTTTTATTTTTTTTTAACCTGCTCTCCCCCCCTCCCGCCCCCCATGAGTTCTGCAGACTGAGGTCTAAATACCAGCCTTTTCTTTCACAGCAAGCCTGGGAAGGTTGCCTAAGGGATTTGTGAAGGGTAGGACTGGGAAAAGGGAATGGTTATCCATCTGTAGGAAGTAGACTCCATCAAATTATTTACACACACACACACACACACACACACCACCTTGGTGTGGATTAATATGGGCAATACCTTAATTAGACCAACTTGAAGGTCACCAGAAACATGGCAGTTTTTGAGATCTCCAGGCAAGATGGTACAAAGATGGAGAAAAGGGCAAAAAGGCAGATGATGCTGAAGTCATAACGTTTGTACAGTCACAGCCACAGCCAGTGTTCCCTCTCTCCCATTGGACAGCATAGCCAGTGTCCCTAACATTTAGCCTCTGGTCATTCTGAGCCAAATGTTCCTTTCTTTTCATGGCGGAATTTGCAGGCTGTGAAAACGGGCTATTTGGGTGATTATTTTCAGACCCTGGAGCTGGAGAAGCATCATGTTCTTCTGCCACCGTAAAAAAACGTGCTCCCACTTTTGCTGCACTAAATCATAGCTTGACAATGGAGGAAGCCATGGTGTTCTTTTAAGCTTTAGTACAGAGCCATGCCAAGCAGAAGACTGGCATAAGAAATCCCTTTTATTTCCTCATTATTTTAATGTTTAATAGGTTTTAATGTGGGTTTTATTATACTGGAAGTATTGGATGCCGTGCTCCATCTCATTTGTGTTGCTTTGATTGTAAAACCATCCCGAGATGCTAGTAGTTGGATGGGATATAAAAGCTTTGAATGAATGAATGAATGAATGAATATCTGACACTTTCAGGTCCCCACCTGTATTGGAATAGTGACAAAATTTCCTCCCTTGAAGGAAAGAACCACCTGCATGTCTCCTTTCTAGTCAGTTTGCCTCTTTTAATCATTTTTAATATAGTTGCAAATCTATGGTACTCAAATGATGTGCTGCCATTTCATCAGCCAGAAACCACCCATGGAAATAGCAAACACAGAAACTCTTGTCTTAGTATGGGATTCTAATGGGAAAGGGGATTGCAATTCCACAGGTGCAAAACTGCAGCAGCTTCCAGCCAGACCTAGGCAGCGCTGACAAAGGCAAATGGAGGAGGAGGTGAGGGAAAACAGCCCACTGGCACAAACCCAGTAGAAGCAGAGGACGGTTCTCTTCCTTCACGTATTCTTTGCTTTCCCCTTGCTTTTGAAGTCTCTCTTCTGCATCCTCTTTATTACACACTGAGGTCTGAGTCACAGGTCACAAGCACAACAGTGCAAAGCTGCGGAACAAACACTGAGCAACTGAAGGAACGGTTGACAGTTCCTGAACCGCTTTGATGTTAAGGTATGTCTTTTTCCCCCTGCTCTGCAAAATGAGCTTGCTGGCTTGGTTATGGCTTTTTAACCCAAAGCTGCAAAAAACATTCGGCAACTAAACAGAGTAACCTTTCTAATGGTGTTGTTGCTTTAACTTCAGGGAATCACAACATGCTTCCATAGGAGATACATTTATATTTTTATGTTGAAGCTCTTGGCTGAGTTTTCCAAAACTCAGCATATATGTAGCAGTTAATTCAGGTGGTACAAGAGGCATGCAAGAATGAAGGAGGCCTGAAGCCAAGCCGAAAAAAGGAAAGAGAGGAAGTGCATACAAGCCAGCATGGATAGATTCTATGGCATACCTTGGACCGGGGGAATAATATGGGGGGAGAGGGGGGAGTCCCTGAGCTGATGGAAGGACAAGGATGTTGGAGAAGCCATAGAGAAGGGTGTGTTAAGTGGGCTAACAAAAAGATGGACCCGTGTGCCTGATTGTTAGGGTAAGGTGGAGGGCAGAGGGACACTTCACTGGGTGGCGATGTGGGAAACAAGGAAATGTTGACTACAGGAAAGAAGGAGTGTGGTTAGGATTAGCACCAGCAATGTTCGAATCCACCCCTCTAGTATCCCCAGACTTCCTCTTGTGGTTGGCCCGGTCCTGCAAAGGGAGACAAGCTAAAAGGAAGCCCACAAATGCTCCCAGATCCCTGGTTGCAAAACCGGCTACCTTCCCCATCAGGAATAGCCACAGGACCTGTAACTGGGCACACAGTTGCCATTCTTGGCAATCAACTTCTTCCCCACTCGCTGCTGCCAGTGGCACTGAAGGCGAGACGTGTCCTGAATTGCCCACTATTTATCGTCCCTGGATAATCAAGTATGGCCACATCATAGGTTTGTGTAGAGGCACTGCACCGTTGACCACGTATGTTTTGAACCCTTCCCTAATGATGCCTAGCATGGAACTTGCCATTTCCCCAGCAGCTGCACACGGCTTGAGCTTTTAGTGGAGAAACCCAGCAGAACTCATACACCCCAGCCATTACTCCCGAAGTGGTGGGTTGGAGGGTCAGGAGTCCCACAATGCTAAATGCTGCCAACAACTGGGCCAAGGACCACAGCTTCCTCAGGGATGTGATGCATTCATGCATTGAGGTTTTCTACCCCAATGTTCATCTCATCTGATTCTTGATCTTCAACATGAGCATCTTCCCACTCCCATCAGAAACATGCACTATTTAGAACATGAAAAATGCACCCTTTTCAAAGCATGTACCCCAGATAGCTGATTTCTCCCATGGGGTAAACACTAAAAAAAAAAAAAAAGCGGTTTTGGGATGGGGTGCACATTTTTGGAAGTGCACACTTGCCTAAGGGTACATTGTCACACTGGAGTGAAAGCTTGAGAAATGGCAAAGATTTCCAGGGAATTGCTCTCCTTTCATTCACAGTTGTGAACAAGGCCCATTCGTATGGTTTGTGGACAGGAATGAAATCTCTGTACCTGCCTGGCTTTCCCTCCCTGCTTCAAGAGGTCCATAGCTTTCTGACAGGGTCATGCTCGATACAGTCTTCAGAATCATCTCCATTATATGGGGACCTGTTCCTCTCTTGAAGGTTGGCAGTGTGAGTTGCTTACTCCCTGGGAGCTGTCCAAAGTTCTGTAGACCATGTCAGCAGCTGCTTTCCTCTGCTCTTTGTGTTGTCCCTGTGGCAAACTCTTGAATCGGCTACAGCACAGTAGTGTCTGACACCAGCTTGGGGGTGGCTGATTCTGCAAGTGCTCTGGATCAGGACCTGATGGCAAGATAAGAAGGGGTGAGCGTTGCTCAATTAAAGCTCAAGCAGGGCTGAAGGAACATCTGTCTTCCCATATTTCTTGCTGGACAGCTCCCCTGTTCCTCTGTATGTGCTGGTCACTGGATAGCTGCTACTAAGTTAGAAATGTGAGTAGCCACAGCACAGGGGTAGCAGGAATGAGCTGGTTTTGTGGCACTCAAAAAGAAAGCTGCCAAGGTTGGTCATTTCAGATTGACTCCAAAGTAGTCTGTCTATTGACATGCCCTCTGGGGTGTCATCCAGAGCAAAAGACACAAGGACTCAGAAAGGTAGAGGTGGAAGGGAACTATAAGTCCTTTCAGTCCAATTCTTTGTGCAGTACAGGACCTCAAGCCAAAGCATCCCTGACAGGTGGCTGTCCAGTTGCCTCTTGAATGCCTCCACAACCTCCCTGCATCATTAGTTCCATTGTCCGACTGCTCTAACAGTCAGAAATGTTTCCTGATGACTAGCCAGAATCTGGCTTCCTGTAATAGGTAGGTACAGCTCTCAACTGAGCTGCCAAATAAGCAATGGAAAGGCAGTGGGACACCTAGGCCTGAAAACTCATACAAATATAATTGGGTGAAAGCTTTTTGCTCCTTTCACTTGCCTCCATCTAAGTAGGAAAATAGCAACTTTGTCGGAAAGTTGTTGATTACTTGCATGCATATCCCAGCCATCTAGGAAGTCTTCATCTGTACTGCTTTCTCCTCTATTGTCCCCTCTGTCAGGCAGCTCTGAGTCTGCATTCAGGAGACGACAAGACCAAGCCATTGATCAGAGCAAGTAAATACAGCCAGGCTTGTTCCTCAAGTTAGTCCTCTTGGGTGGCTGTTATGGAAGTACAGGTGTTAAATCTGTTCTGTCTGACTGATTTTGTGGTCTGCTGAGTGTGGTCCATTCTCTCGTCTACTCATTGACAGAACTGGATCTTTTCTTGTTGATCGTGCATGAGAATGCTTTTCTACCTGAACAAGTGAACATCAGTGCACTGACACGCATGCACATGCACGTACCCCAAAAGTAACAGAACTGCCCTGCATATCTGCGTGTCTTGGGAAAATCCAGTGTGCTGCGGAATTCGCAGGTCAGCTTCCCAGGAATCCCACTACATTGGAATCTGTTGTGGATTTCTCTGGCATCCATAGAAAATACCACCTTGGGAAGCACTGGGCTAAGACGTCAAATGGGCGCATAACGGAAGCTTTGCTGGTGATTCCCTTCCCACACATCATAACTTCATATCTCCTGGAATAGGAACATTAAAGAGGATTGTTTGGCTTAAAAGCACCACGTATTTAAAAATAAGTGCTCCTGATTTGCAGTTGAGGTATAAATGAGCTTCATATGGGTCTTACAAGTTGCCCTCAGTAAACAAATGCTTTAGCAGGAAAGTCAGTTAATTATATTTATAAGAAATGTAAATCAGTTTTGTGTCAGGTGGATCCTCTAACTGTTAAAAACAGCTCCACCCTAATAAACTGGTGGCTTTTTATCATGGGGCCCTGAGATGTGTAGGAGTTAATAATGACATGTGCAATTCATTCAAAAATGTGCAATGGGTCTGATTTATTGCACTGTATCAACAGAAATTTCATTGTGATATTATTTTAGAAAGCCCCTGTGCTGCAGAACTTATAATTTAATTATCAGTCTTTCATTCCTGTTCCCAGTAATTAAACATGGTCCTTTCTTCTGGAAGATAAAGCCTGTAAGCACCAAAAGCATTTTACTGTCGGGAGGGGTTGTCTTAGGGCAAGAGAAAAAGAAAGCATCATGCAATTGTCTGCATGGCTGAGTGGCAGGTGCCTGCTGCAAGCTGAGCCAATATCTTGCTTTATGTGTCAGATTAATTTCTTGCACATGTCCATCCTGTGTTGTTGGAGGTGGGTTATTTGAAAACTTAGAGAGTTTGAAACAACTTAGATCACTTGAGAAGATTTTCTGACTTATTTCTGTAGCATCATTACCTTCACACACATAAACACACACACATATTCTCTGCTTAGCCTGGAGAAACTGACGCAAGTCATATGTAAAAACCATTATGGTGCAGAGAGGAGTCAACCAGCGACTATGAGCCTTGCTGAGTGAGTGCTACCTCTGTTATCAGAGGAGGCATCCCTGACTGTACCAGTTGCCAAAGAACCTGACCAGGTGAAGGCCTTGCAGCCATCCTGCTTGGGGGATGTTGCGGGCAGCTGGTTTGCCACCATGTTCACAGAGTGCTGGTCTAGATGGACCTTTGGTCTGATCCAGCCGGGCTTTTCTTTTGTTCTTATGTTCTTATGCATGCTTCCTTAACAAACACCTCTCCAGGCAGCTGGTTCCATTGTTGTATTGCCCTGGCAGTAAGGAAGCTCTTCCTGATGTCCAGCCTGAATCTGGTTGTCCCAACTTGAACTGATCATTCTGTGTCCTACACTCTGGCATCAGCAAGAAGAGATCTTGGCCTTCCTCTTTGCGGCAGCCTTTGAGGTACTTCTAGAGGAATACCATGTCCCCCCTCAGTCTTCTCTTCTCAAGGCTGACCATGCCCAGTCTCTCCTCAAAGGGCAGTGTTTCCAACCTTGGATCTATTTTTGCTGCATCTTTCTTAAATCTCGGTGCCCAGAACTGGTCACAGTATTCCAGAGGAAGTCTGACAGTCTTGGCTGCATTTGCATTAACACTAAATGAAAACTCATCAGTATCTTGGCAAGTGTGTTGGTGCATGTTTTCTAATTCCTCCTGCTTGAATTCTCTTGTAAGTGGGCAGCTAAACCAACCAGGATTCTTCAAATTCTGGATTGGAGGGAGGAGGTGGAGGAGGAGGAGGAAGGGAACTGCAGATAGTTTTTCATATTTTTTATTTTTGGCTATTAGATTTTAGTAATACAGAGCTGAAGATCTGCTCAAGCAAAGAAAGAAAAATACAATTTGGGCTTGAAAATGAGAGAGGTGTCAGCATGGAGCAAAGCAAGATTGCAAACAGGAGAATGCCTGAACATTTCAAAAGTACTGGAAATCTGAACATGATACAGGGCAAGCAAAGAACTTGATACTGTGAATGGCAAACTGGTGAAGACAAGCAGTGTCCATTGCTTGGAATGAGCAGAAAACAGAGAAACAGGGATAGGACTGGGAAAATCAGAAGAGAAATATAACACTCCAGGTCAGATAAATTTGGAAAATAAGCAAGAAAAGAGGATGGAAAGAGGTGTCGAAGGCAGAAAGAAACACATTTTGAATAAACTGAGAAAATAACAAGACATCCCAAAAGTAAAGAAGATTGTTGCAAATTTATGGGCTTGAGAAAACAGAAGAAACCTTGAAGGGCACTTATGTTCCCTGGTAACTGTATGAGCCTTGTTAGAGAGGGAGCAGAAAAGCAACACATTAATAGGTCATTTCATAAAAGCAATGCTCGTGAGATACCTCTTAGCTTCTGAGAGCTAAGAGGAAGGATTTCTCCAAAATCTGGAGAGCTTCTGCAAAAGTGGAATTTGGCCCTAGGACCGAAAGAGCTTCCCCACCCTTGGTGTCCAAGAAATGTCTGTGTGATGGTGGGGATAGGTTTCATCATGGCAACCCTCGCCACTTGCTAAGACCACGTGTGCCTTTCTGCTCACAGCATTTTGCAGGATTCTTGTGCAGAGAGAGGGGTGGGGGGAGGGAGGTTGTTTCTGCTGAGACGGCTGAGCGGGTGAGCATGCAGTGACTGGGGCTTGCTGTCACAATTCTGAGCATCTCTGAATCCCTGAGAAGGACCCATTGTTCTGGGATACAGGGAGATGTTGACCCAGACCACCTTCCCTTTGCATCGTACTGATGAACGCTGGGGTCTTTCCTGGCTGCAGAAGCTCTGCATCCACCACCTGCAATCTGGTGTCTTCCACATGGTTTGGACCACAGCTCCCAGCATTCCAGGCTGCCAGCCTGGGTGGTTGGTGCTGATGGGAGATGAAGTCCAGGAACCCCTGGAGGCTACCAGCTTAGGAAAGGCTGTTCTATATAATAGTGCCACGAACTTCAGGGGGGAAAAATAACATTTTTCATTTGAATACATCTCAAACCCATTTTTAAAATGATGTAAGTACAGCTTCCTCCAAAATAAAATGGAAGCAAAGGCCCTTTGTCTTCAGGCTTTTTGCAAGCAGAAGCAGCCCTTGGAGAAAAATGGTAGCTTTCTTATGTTTTTTGTCAAAGATTTGTGATGCTGGTGGTTTAAAACATCAGTTTTAAACCCATACTGGTGTGTAATTTCCTGTCCCTAGCAAGAGTCTTTTTTGAACATTGCAAAGATTACACACATTTTTAGGAAGATTGCCCCAGGGTCAATCATGGAGAACTTGCCAATGAATATTATTTTCCAGGAAATGTTCACACAGTAGATATTTCAGCCATGTTTGAATAATACCTCACAGTGAAGCTAAAGGGGTCTTATGAAGCATGCTCGCTTAAAGACCAGTTATGTTCCTGTTACATTACAAATATCATTTGGTTTTGGCTGCCTATATTTGATTGTGTTTTGTCCCATTAACTGGCTATATTAGAGAGAACCCAACCTTGTCAAAGTGTGCTTTCAAATACTTGGCATGCAGCATGGTATTGCAAATTGGTTTTGCATGTTGTACTGGCTAAATATATAGGATAAGCAGAAAAATGATGAACACACTGAAGCTTTGTTCTTGACAAGATTTTATGACAGGGCGTCTGATATTTGACAGAAATGGCTGAGAGCCTATGTGTGACTTCATGGGGATGGACTAGAGGTTGGGACAAAGATTATGTCTCAAGATTACGTCCCTGCAGAGGAGGGCAGGACACGCTCCAACGGAGCCAAGCTCAGGGAACCAAGGTTCAAGTTGCATGCCAGGAAGCACTTCCTGACATTAATACCCCAAGGGTATGTAGTGGGCTTCCACAGGAGGTGGTTGAGGCCCCATCAGTGAGGGAGTTCAAGGACAGGCTGGACATGCACATGGTGGGCATGTCATGAGTGGAGCTGGTTGGAGCCAGGGGTTAGACTGGATGGCCCGGGAGGACCCTTCTGACTCGCTCTGCTTCTATGTTTCTATGTCTCCCCATCCTGCCCCCAGCACTGAATGGACTCCCATTCAAAGATGGGGCCCTCATTACATTAACTTAGATTGTTGCTTATGCTGTCATATATCAATTCAGTGTCTGCAATTTTGTCAAAATCAGTTTTATATTTTGATGCATGCTTCTTTTTCTAATTTAATGCCCCTTGATTCAAGTTCCTCTTTAAGAATGGTGGGGGATGCATTTAAAGGTGGGGGAGAAATAGCCAGTTAGTCACATGTCATGAGATAATAAGTCTGAGTTAGAAAAGGTCTTTTGTAAGCTTTCAAATTTTAAGAATGATAAAAGTCAGTGTATTATCTATGGGTTAGTCTTTGCCAGTTTCGTCCTCCTGATGAGTTGCTCTATCCAACCCCTGCTAGTATAGTCATGTCCACAGGGAATATGAGGGCTGAAGCCCAGCCTGTCTGGAAGACCTCAGGGTAGGGGAAGACCGCGTGTCCTAAGCTCCTTCCTTCCGAGGATATCAGGACAACGGCTTCTAGCTAATGTCTCTATTATGTTAAAACTGGCTGGCTGGCTGCCTTTGTGATACAGAAGAGGAACACTGGAGACATCAATAACAAAAGACACCAGCAAAGTTAGAGTACTAGCCTTTGGAGAAATGCAGTTTAATGATATGAAGTCAATGACAGAATACTATTCCACCCCTCCAAACCAAAAAGAACTGGCTCCACCTTCAGGAAGGATCATGCTACATATAGGCAATCAATGGGAACCTCTGATGTTTCTCCTTGGTCCACCTTCTTACCCTGATGCTACATAATTGGACTAAAGAATGTAAAGTCTGCCCCCATCCATCTCATTTGTTCCACAGAAATCCCCCCAAATTAGAAGCTATCTGGACCTTCACAACTCCCTGGCTTATCTCTGGGTCTACTAGCCTTGGCATTTCTGCTATGCATTCCAACCCTGTCTCTTTCTCCTCCACTTCTGAATAAGAATCTGAGTCAACAATCTTTGAAGGATCTATTATGGGAACAGTGGACCCAGTCACTACACTTTGATACACCAAGTGTATTAAAATGTTTTAAATAAATAAATAAGTGCACAGATGTTGTAACATCTGTTCCATGGTTTGCAGATTGTCAGGCATCTTTCATTCTATCATACCCTCATCCACGAAATTCTATTTTTATCAGAATTTTATTCTATGTGTGCTATTAATAATCTGTGTTCATCTACCCTTGCAATGTGTGCAAAATACTAATATGTATCAGTTGATGTGCACTAGCATGGACTACCAGGTATGCAAATTTTCACAAATCTCTTCATAAGTAGGGAAAAGGTGAAAAATGCACACAACCCATCAACAAATTTGCATTTTCACTGGTTTGTATATTGAGTGAAATGTGCGCAGTGTCCAGTTTCTAACAGAAACGTACCATATACTTCTGGAAATTTTTCCTGAAAGTCTCAACTGTTTGGATTTCAACACAAAATACCAATGAAATCCCTTGATTTACTAATACTGGGTGAATTATGAGAGTTTAGTGCGCAGGAATCACTGTCGATCTACTAAACTAAACCTTTGTCACATTCAGTCAGCTAGGATTTTACTATGATTTTATGTAGGATCAGAATTACCACTAGAGGTTCAGTTCTTTTTAGTCAGACAAATCAGTATGAACAACAAGTATTACCAATGTTGCATGATGATGATAATGATACTCGTTATCACTTGGTATATTGAAGGGATGTGGAAGAATTATGCGTTAGATTCGCATGTGTTTTCATTTCTCTGAATCAGGCCAAGGATTCTGCAGCAGGCTGGTTTCTTCCAGATTCTGTATGTTTATGGACCATTCCACCCCTCCCTCAGACACACACCTTCTGTAATTTTGCACAAATTTAGCCGTAGGAAAATATTTTAAAAATTAAATCTGAAACTGTGGCTTTCCCTCCATAGATTAAAGTGTGAAAATGTTATTCTGAGGGAATTGGTGTATGGGGGGGGTGACTTTGTACATGTTCAGAGGTGCAAATGTGTACAAGTGTGTACAAAGGCTTTTAGGCAACGACTGAGTCTTTCTATGAGTGGACAACAGCTTTAAAGGTGCCAGATGATCTGTGATCACAGATGAGCAGATCTAGCAATATTTGCACATCTCTTAGTCAATTGTCATCTGTATTTTTACTCTGAGCTGCTTGAATCTTATTCTTGATTTCTGTTTCTTTTCATTTTATTTCCATTTACAGCTTCTTTACAGCTTTTTCATAATTCAACCCACACAGCTGGTTTTCCTTGGCTCCCTCTTCTCTCTCTCTCTCTCTCTCTCTCTCTCTCACTTGATTTCAGAAATATGGGAGGGAGTGCATTGATTTGGATCGTGTCCAGGTTTCAGGTTAAATGGAGTTCCTTTTCTCACAAGCTTCATTGTGAAGAGCAATTTATGTTGACAGGAATATCATTGCCAGATTTCTAAGAAATCCAGCCAATGTAATTATCCTTGAATTAAAAATGACTGATTAACTAGGCAAGAATGACAGGTTGTAGGTAGGGATGTGTAAGAATTTTATTTCAGTTTGGTTTTAATCAGGATTCACCTGATTAGATGCAATATGTGATCAAATTTGGTTCATTTCTAAGTCTGCAATGCCATTCACAGATCAAGAATGATGCATGTAGCAGCGTATGGAAATTTGAAAAATACCCTGGGAAAAATGTACTTTTGGAAATATGCACAGTCCCTTCACTCAATGGGAGAAAGAGGTGCACATTTCAAAGGTGCTCAGAACTGCACGCTTGGAAAAATCAGCCCTAAACCAATCCTGAGTATATGTGTGAAAGGAGAAAACCTCCAAAGCTTGCCATCAGATCTGGACTTTAGTCTAAATGAGCTCTTAGTTGGAGTTCAGAGAGCTTTGGTGTGCTTAATTTTTTTGCTGCATGATATTGCTGAGAAGGTAGCACCATTGTGTACTCACTGTAGCAATATGGAGAACTGCAGAGCCAAAATCAATTTTTTTTAGTTTTGTTTATGTTGTGATTGAAAGTCGTCTTAGAACTATCCCCTTGAAATATTATTTTCTTTTTAAGCAAGTCAAGGGCAGTTGGTGGAAGGATGCACCAGCTCCTCAAAACTGATTTTAAAACACCAAGGAATGGTGCATCCCATAACTAATCTCATAGGGAAGATGTTCTCAACCTTTCCATGGGCCAATGGACTCCATGAAAGTGGTCTGTAGAAAGGTTGCTCTTTACCAATATAGAATCAAGAGATCTCATAATTACCAGGCAGAATGTAAGCTACAGATGGAAGAGGAGGAAGAGGAAGAGGAAGAAAGTGAAAGAGGAGGACTAGCCTCTGGGACAAGGGACACAGGGTTGGTGGTATCAGAAGATCCAGTTTTGGAACTTCCACAGAAAGCAAGATGGAAAGGTTTCTGGCAGGAAAAAAACACTTCTGATCAGGTCCCACTGGAGTTGTTTTCTTCCTCTGCATCCCCGCCAGAGGTCTTTAAATGGAAAATGTTAGCGCTACACTTACTTACCACAGTTCCTTGACCAAGATAGGCCATGGAAGCAGCTGTCCCTTGTAACTGCTCTTCAGAATGGGAGGAAAGTTTCCATTGCAAATAGGTGCAAGAACATGATCTGGATTTGACTTCAGCAAAGGATTCAAGCTTGTCCTTCCCATGCCACAGTTGTGATCTGGCTTGGACTCTTCACTGAGAACAAAACACCACCATACAAAGCTGAACCATAATAAGCTCATGTTTATTTTTCCCCTTAAATTGATGCACATTATAGAGAATTAAGAGCATTAATTTTTTATGCATCACAATAATTCTGGAAGATTTACATGGACACACCTACAAACCAAGCCCAAAGTTGCAGCTTGACACTTCTCTGAATGTTTCCATAAGACACATCTGGTTGTCATGTTTTCCTATTTCATATTCCTTGGCAAACAGGCAGCGTTTTAAGACTAGTTATCCCATCAGAAAGAGAGAAGGCTGTGAACCATGTGGAAATCATTTCAAGGAAGTGTGCCATTCTATTTGCTAGCTTGTGTAAATTATAGATGAAATTTCCCCTTCAAAAGTAAAGCAGTGCATTTCGGGGTGGGGGGGAATTAGGCTATAATTTTTCTTCCTCCTTTTTCCTTCTTCCAGTTGATATAGTTTGTATTTTAACACTGGTGGGATTGAAACAGCAGTCTTGATTTAAAAATACATTGAAAATATATTATGCCTTAAACAATTTCAGCTGGGGAACAAATCCAGCTGTATAATACTCTGATAAGGCTGCTATTCTCTTCTTGTTTGCACGAGAGAAAGCCCAACAGAATTCACTGAGACCTCCATTTAAACTGACATGTGCAGTACTGTACTTTGAATGTGTGTTTCATGTTATACCTTGAGAGCGCCGGCTGTTGGGTGGTATTGAAATGAAATGAAATTATTTATTATTAATATTATTATTAATTATTATTAATAATAATTTATTTCATTTGTATACTGCCCAATAGCCAAGGCTCTCATCATAATGATAGCAATCTCATCCCAGACATGTGGTTTTTTCAAGCCGCTTTTTTTGTGGTGGAAATGCTTTTGCAATGTGACTAAACTGAGATGAGAATCTGAATTGTGTTTGGAGCAGTCTTTTCCAACCTAGATCCTTCCAGATGTTTTGGACAAGACACTGACTTTAATTGGTCATTATGGCCAGACTGTAGACCATGGCTGTACTTACCCCTCCGTAAGCATGATTTGGAGAATCATAAGAATTTAGCACTGCTCAACTGAGGCCCTGGCTAAGTTTCCAGCATTTTTACCACTTTTGTGATCTTTGTATTCTGCCCAGAGGGGAAAAAGCCAGGGATGGGGAGACAAGCCAAACAGAGGAATGTGTCTGGTTTCCTTTGCACTTCTCAAAACACAACAGAAAACTAGTTTTGCACTTTAGAATTACTGCCATAGGTGTATTAGTCAGTTGATACTAATCAGAAGCAACTTGCTGTGCTTAGGAGCTCAGCCTCTTTTCTTAGGACATTCCCCTGAAATCAGTGAGATTTGGTGTCAGTCTGCACATGAATATTTAGCACTCAGTGTGTGAACTATTATGTGGGAGTTGGGATGTATGGATGTGCTGCCATGGATCTAACACTTTCTAGATCTAACTGACTGATCAAGCACAAGATCTACTTCCCACATTACCCCCTCTGGTCTAAGACTTGGTGCATTTCCATGGACACAGTTCACAAATCATCAGTCATTCAGACATGATTCCCTCATGCATAAACACCCTGGTCTCATTAGTTCCACTGAGTCCAATTTAGCAGCTAGTGTTGCTCTATCTACCTGCTTTTGGCTATTACCAATTCATTGCATGCATGAGAATTCGTTTTTCATTCCTTCTTGAGAAGCATTTACCAGTCTTTGCAAATTTCTTGCTATATAGGATGGAAAGAACTTAAGATCTGAAAAATTCTACTGTGGGAGAAAGCAAAGCTGGTGGGATTGTTTACCCAATGATTTGAACATTCAGCTCTTCAAAATCTGGGTTTGAATCCCTGTGCTTGGAATGCTGAATTGGAGTTGACTCTAGGGTTGCAACGAAGCTCCACAGAATCTGTCCAGATTGGTGGATTTCCTTTCGTACTTGACCCTGTCTTGGAAAATGATCTGAGGAGGGAGGAAGCCCATGACTTCTGGCAGAAAGAAGTTTGCACAACTGACAATCTTCTTCTGAATTGTGTGTTGCACAAACAAAGGCTGGTGCACATGGGGTAGAACAGGGATGCTCTTTGTACAACAGCCGCCTGGGGCTCAAACCCTAGCAAGCCCTGTCTGAATGTTGGTTGCACTTCCCAGGAGTTCAGGCCCAGAGCTGGGTCAAAGCAAACTGGAGTCCGTTGAGCTGAGTCCAGGGAATCTGACAAATTTCCATCCCCAAATGGATTCCTCAAGCATCCCTGGTGGACCCCACTTTTTATAGTGCTTTTTATCTTTAAGCACCATTTTTAAAACCTCTCACTGTTCCATATCGGGCAGCTATAACAGTACTTTTCTTCATGCTAGGCTGTGACCTCATGAAACTGGTGTAGATGAGTGAGAATTTCATTTCAGTTCCAAAATTTGCAAAATTGTTCATAACTGAAACGGAAAACGCTTGAGATTTAAAAAAAAAAAACAATAGGGGAAAAATGAAAATAACAGATTTGTCTATCTCTAGGTATCAATGAATGTACGTGTGTGTGTACAAACTTTTTCCCTGACTAACCCTGCCACCATGAAATTTTTATACACATGATAACAAAGGAATCGTTCTGTTTGTCTTTTCTGAATCATTGGTTTTCCCCTGTGCATCTATTAAGAGATGAATTTCTTCACCTAATGAAAATTTCTGCACAGAAAGCTTTGCAGATTCTTTGCAGGGCTGTTCGATGCATCTGGTGTAATAAAAGGAAAGTGTTCTCATCCTTAAAAATCTGTGACAGTGTAGCCTGACACGGGCCTTTTTCTTCTCAATGGATACTCTGCTTTACACAATATTATGTGCATGCCTCGTACTGTCTGCCATATCACTAGAAAAGGTTTGCAGATTCTCTTGCAAAAGTCTCGATGAAATGGGACATAGAAAACTGCTGGTGCTGAGCTGGGTGATTTTTCCACTTTCTTGGTTGCGAAGTCATGTCCGAGCCATTGCGACCCCATGGACAACATTCCTCCAGGCCTCCCTGTCCTCCACCATCCCCCGAAGTCCACTCAAGCTCACACCAACTGCTTCAGTGACCCCATCTAGCCACCTCATCCTCTGCCATCCCCTTCTTTTGCCATCTCTTGTTCCCAGCATTAGGCTCTTCTCCAGGGAGTCCTTCCTTCTCAGTAGGCGGACAAAGTATTTGAGTTTCATCTTCAGGATCTGGCCTTCTAAAGAGCAGTCAGGGTTGATCTCCTCTAGGACTGACCGGTTTGATTGCCTTGCGGTACAAGGAACTCATAGGAGTCTCCTCCAGCACCACAATGCAAAGGCCTCAATTCTTCGGCGCTCAGCCTTCCTTATGGTCCAGCTTTCACAGCCATACATTGCAACTGGGAAAACCATAGCCCTGACTATACACACTTTTGTTGGGAGGGTAATGTCTCTGCTTTTTAGTATGCTGTCTAGATTTGCCATAGCTTTCTTCCCAAGGAGCAAGCGTCTTTTAATTTCTTGGCTGCAGTCCCCATCTGCAGTGATCTGGGAGCCCAGGAAAATAAAATCTGTCACTACCTCCATTTCTTCCCCATCTATTTGCCAGGAAGTGAGAGGACCGGATGCCATGATCTTAGTTTTCTTAATGTTGAGTTTCAAGCCAACTTTTGTGCTCTCCTCCTTCACCCACATCAAGAGGCTCTTTAGTTCCTCTTCACTTTCTGCCATGAGAGTGGTATCATCTGCATATCTGAGGTTGTTGATATTTCTCCCAGCAAGCTTAATTCCAACTGGTGATTCATCCAGCCCCACCTTTCTCATGAAGTGCTCTGCATATAAGTTAAATAGGCAGGGTGACAGTATACAGCCTTGCCGAACTCCTTTCTCAATTTTGAACCAATCAGTGGTTCCATGTCCAGTTCTCACTGTTGCTTCTTGACCCACATAGGTTTCTCAAGAGACAAATAAGATGGTCTGGTACTCCCATCTCTTTAAGAACTTGCCACAATTTGTTGTGATCCACACAATCAAAGTCTTTAGCATAGTCAATGAAGCAGAAGTAGATTTTTTTCTGGAACTTCCTTGCTTTCTCCATGATCCAGCGTATGCTGGCAATTTGATCTATCTGCCTTTTTGAAACCCTGCCTGTACTTAGCCCAATGCTATAATAGAATCCTAGAATCATACAGTTAGAAGGAGCATGCTTTAACTATTAGTAAATGATAGGCATTCTTGTCCAGCCCAACCAGAGGACGAGTTGGGAAAGGCTGTATCAAACTTGACTGAACCTTGACCTTGTACACAGAAAACATGTGTTCTGATATTGCTCTGACTCACTGAGTTAACTGTTTCACCAAAATTCCCCTGGGAATTAGCCTGCTCTCTTGCTGGCTAGAGTTCCATTGCAAGAGGTTTTGTGTCCTCATCAAGAGTGTGTGGGCAGCAGCCTTCTCACATGTAGAAACTGGTCAGGGACCATAGGGGTCAGAGGACTCTCTTGCAAAGTTTCTTGCTTGTGGCCGACTGGTGAACTGGTAAAGGGGGTAAGCCCTGGCAAGATTTGTTAAAGCAACCTAGTCCTAGCAGCCATGCTTCATGTGCCTTCTCTTTATTAGCTTCTTTCAGAAACTTCTAGAATGCAATATTGACCATGGATAGATCTGAAGTTGTTACTGCATGTTATGAGGTTTTTACATGGAAGGCACTTTCCCATACAAAGTGGGAAATATCATATGCTGCCAAGTATTCTTAGTTTAAGCTATCTGCCTAACACCCCACGCTTCCTGTTCAAAGCTCCGAGTGGCTTCCATGGGAATCCCAGAAGCATCCCAGCTAAGCATGGGATAGGTCCACACCTCCAAAAATTCATTAGTGCCTATCCTATGTAGAACGAAGTGATTCTGGAAGATTCACCACAAGCAGTACATAAGAATTGCCTTTTATTTCTGGCAAGTGGTTTATGATGAGTGACACTGTGCTCACCTGTAATAGCAGTAGTAAATGAGTCTGTCCCACCAAATATTGCTGTTAATGAATCTCTAAAGGTTAATTTAAAATATTCAGCTGAAAGAGTGTGGTAGCAAAGGTGTGTGCGTGTGTGCGTGTGCGTGTACGTGTGTGTGTGTGTGTGTGTGTGAAGAAAGTAAATGGCTTTGCTCTTCCTCTCACGACATGTGGCAAGATGCTTGATGTCTAATTCAGAGATAAGGAAAACCGGTGGGAGAAAAAAGAATTCTTGGTACTCCTGGTGTCTGGCACCAACTCTGTGAATGTGAGATAGCAACCAAAGTTCACCTGAGAGATTTAATCCGCACAGCCTCCCCTGTGTGACATGGAATCGTTTTTCATGCCACATTTCTTTCCCCTTTGGGCCTGCCAAGACCCTGCATGATCCCTAAATTATTAAATTAGGGCTTCCATGATCATCCGAAGGTCATGGTGCCTAATGTGTCTTAATGTGATGGAGGTGTCAGAAACAATTATCTTTGGCAGTAAAACATGGTTTTATAGCCCTAAATACCATAAATTAGAATTTAGAAGGCTCAAACTGCTGTGCTCAGGAATATTTCTGCACCATTAAGGTTTGATGAAGAAGTCAGGCCTGTACTTGGATGCTGTGGAGGAACAGGGGAAGCGAAGGCAGGGGGTGGGTTTGTTTCCTCTACCATCACTGCTGTTGGGGACCATTTGATGGATTAAATATCAGAGTGATTTTCAGATGGTAAAATCCAAGTAAGCCCCTGTTAGGATGATTTGAGGTTTTGGTTTTGTTTTATCTCCTTTTTTCCCCCAGCTGTCATACTCAGATATATTTCCTTTGCCAGCATTTCTAAAAGGCTTGAAATCTGAATCCCAGGACACAGTCAAACCAACCCTAATGGATTCATCACAGCTTGTCTAGGCTTCTCCTTTGTTCTGAGAGCAATCAGATGATGAAACAACTGTTCCATTTTGCTCTGCACACTTGCACATACAAACCTAAGAATTGCTCTTTCCAGTCCCCCAAATCATGTCCACAGAGGAATTACAGAACTTTACTCTTAATGATGAAGAAACTGAAAGGTTTCATACACCTCAGCTCAGTCATGTATTCAAAGGAACACTGCAGTTAAGAAATTTAAAGAAGACTGAGACTCAGAAGGGCAGCAAGGAAGGAACAAGAAAAGTCCCAGGTGCAAGGGCATTTTACTGGAGACCAAGGTCAAGATCTTCCATACACACAACGGATGGGTGTGAAAGCTGGACAGTGAAGAAAGCTGGCAGGAAGAAAATGGATGTGCTTGAAACACGGTGCTTGGAGCTTTGTGATTGTCCTGAACATGAGCTTAGTTCATGTAACCCAGGACCAACAGAAAGATAAACACATGGGTCCTAGCTCATATGAAGTCAAGGCTTTCCCTAGAAGCAAGAATGACAAAACTGAGGCTGTTGCACGTTGGGCCCGCAATGAGAAGGCAAGATCCCCTGGAGAAGACATTCATGCTGGGGGAAGTCAAAGTGGAAGACCCAAGGGAAGACAAAATCCAAGATCGACTGAGTCCATAAAGGGGGCCACAGTCCCGAACTTGGAGGAGCTGAATGGAGCAGTCCTGGGCAGAACATTTTGGAGGGCCCTCGTTCAGTGTTGCCATAGGTCAAAGACAACTTGATGGCACACAACAACAACAACAGCACACACTATGGCAGTCTCCACCAACATGGAGCCTTCCAGAAGAACTTCAGCTTAGCCCCAGCCAGTTTGGCCAATGTCATGAATGTGGGGAGCTCAAGTGCATTTGGAGAGCATCAAATAGGGGAGGCTGGTGACGGAGAGACAGAAATCAGAGCAAATTGACAACATGAAGGGGTGTTTCTATTCAGATGGAAACAGGCTTGATTTCCAGTTTCCGTGCTCATCTCGGCAGGAAGCAAGCTTGGTTCCACACCAGCAGGGCCACCAAGTCCATCTCTTTCTCCACGAAAGGGAATGGCTGAGGGCACCATGTACTACAGCAAGGAGCATTTCTGGATGGATGGGTTCCCACTGGTGGGGAATGGGTCTGCTCTCCCTGAGCACATCCTCCCAGGACTCCCAGCGATGATCAGACTTCCACACACACCCCGTAGACCACAACTGCATTATGCCAGTAGCCATCAGCCGCTATGGAGTGCTTCTCACAATCCTCCTGGCAACATTGCAACAGTCCTGTAAGAATGATTGGAATGGCTGATAAAATGAAGGTGTGGTAACGTTTCTGGTTATCAGAGCTGGACAGAAAGGGCAACTGGACTGGGAATTTGTGAAAGTGACACAGCAAGCTGAGGAGAAAGGTTCCATGAAATGGTCCTTCCCCACCACTTTTGTTTGCTGATCCATTTCACTGACTCCTCAACACAATCTACTTGGGAATAAATGCCTCTGACCTGAATGGGGTTTCCCTTTGGATTGGGTACAGAAAGCCAGTGTGGTGTAGTGGTTAAGAGTGTGGGACTGGGATTCAGGAAATCTGGGTTGTAGTCATTTCTTGGCCATGGAGCTCACTGGATGACTTTGCAGACTCTCAGTCCAACCTACCTCACAGGGCTGTTGTTGTAAGGAGATGAATGAGAGGAGGAAGAGAAGTACGTAAGCCATCTTGACAACCTTACTAGGAAAAATGGTGGAACAATTAGAGCAACAGACAAAGGCTTCTGCAGTTAATGGCTGATCCCCCTGCTCTTTTCCTGAAACAGAAAATATAGGATGGGGAACCCTTGTAAAATTTGTATCTGCCTTCCAATCACCCTGGGTTTTTCCCTTCTGTGGACCCATTTACTCAGTCATGTGGGAGTGCAGCCTGATTCCTCTCCTTGGGGGCCAATATGGCTGGTGGGCTACAAAACAGTGCAGGCTGAGAGACGGCTGCAGAAGCCAGTGGGCTGAGCTGGGGGGAGGTCCCTGGGGCTGGAGGGTCCATCTCAAAAGGCATCACATATGGCTTTGACCACTGGAGTTGCTGACCTCTCTCTGCCCTCCCACTTTTGGGGCTTTTAATGGTTTTGACCAGAGTGACAGGGGTAGGAAGGAATTCTGCTCCCCTGGACAATTGGGCTGTGTATTGTAGGGGGTGCGTCTTCCATACATTGACACTGTGGTTTGTAGCCCTTTATGTCATAGCAGTCTTTGCCACAAGTTGTTTGCATTGCATCCATTTTAAGGAGAGGCAGGGATACCCATAAGGGCTCTTAGACTGGAGCTTCAGGGAGATGTGGGGCAGATATTGAAAGAACCACCACCTAGGTTCATTTGTTGGCAGCATCTGTATGCCAGGTGATGGGATAAAGTTCCTTGAGCAGCTTACCTAGCAACGGGACTTACATCCAGGTTCATCTTTCAGTCTCTTAAGCCATTATGTGTTGAATAACCAACTTGTCCAATCATCTATCTCTTCCATCAGTTCCTTACCTACAACGATTTTGAAACACATATTTTTTCACTCTTCTGAGCAGATGTGGAATCCAAGTCAAAGGCAATGAAATGTATCCTACCCAAGAGATTTCCGCTGTCCTATTGGGTACTTTGGCAGTGTCCTCAACCCCATGCACCTATAAGTAGATAACGGGAAGCCAGGTAACCCAACAGGGAGTAATAAAATTAGATTACTGTTGTCTATAATCTGTCTAATAGAGTTAGATTCAACAATTAATTGCTACTGTATCTCTTCTCTGCCTGTAAGCAAAAACACTCTTCTCCCATACAGATAACAAGTGATAGCACAGAGAGAGAGAATGGATCAATTTTAATTGAAAATTCTAGTAGCTTTGCTGCTGAAAGACATAAGATAGTGCTAAGCTGTGAAAGGCTTGTTTCAAATAACTGAAAGCTTTAAAATATTCCCTCTTTCAACTGGGAGGTCCAGCATATTTATGACTTTGAACGATTAAAGGAAAAATCAAAAAATCAAACCCCCCTCAATCTTCTGGCTTCAGTAATTAAAGAATAGGAAAAGCAACACTTTGGGGAAGAATACAGCTATCTAAAAAAATCAGATATATTTAACATTTGGAGATTCTTTGCAATGTCTAACTTTTTTCCAGGAGATTTTGCTCAACCTTTGCTTATTCCTCATCTGTTGCAGTCTGCAGGGATCTGGGCATTTGCTAAAGAAATCAACCTGACCTTAAGTGGAAATGAATGTATTAGGCCAGGCAATGACACATTTTTCTTCATTGATATGGGACTGCCCATGAAGTCCGCAAACACTCTGCTTTGTGCCGGACATATCCACAACCGCAAATTTCATGCACAGAGAACTAGGAAAAGAATAGGGGCGTCATTCACTTGCACTGTTTGGCCAAACCAGGTCACATTAGGTCAAGAAAAAGCAGCTCTGGTTGTGCCTTGAGGGCCCTGGTATGAAGAGGCATAGGAAGGGAACTTGTTCGGGGGCTAATCTTTCTTAAATGGAAGGGGATAGGGTAGACTTGCAGACGGCTCTGTTCTCTGTCAAGAGCTTGTGCTACTGGAACTAAATGGCATTTTTCGGTAAGAGCAAACACACCCACATGTACAAGAAGTTTAAAATAGCAGCCTATCTGAGGGTCAAATCCAACCAATCTCGTCTCGCTTTTCATGCTTTTAGACCACTGCAGGGTCCACAGCTGGTGAGATCAGGGCTCAGTCAGCTGCTATTGGTAGCCATGATCTTACCCCATAATGGCGTGGTTAATGATGCTCTCTCTCTCCCCAGCTCTCTCTGGCCACTGTCAGTGTTGCAGAATGTGAGCAGGGATTTAGGAATATGTGCCAGCTGTTTAAAAAGAGAATTCCCTTCCCTGCAGTACATGGAGATATTTCAGGGGTGGGGGTGGGGGGGAATGCACACATCGCCTTCTCCCAGTAGTAAAATAATTTTTATTAAAAAAACCCTAACTAACATCTATGAGAGGAAATCAGTTATTAACCCCCACCTTTTGCAGGAATAGAAACAGGCATTGGGCAATTAAGAAGAGTTCCATGAGGGGCAATTAGCAGAATGTTAATAACCGCACTACCATATTCAACAGGAAGCAATAATAAAGGCAAAACCTAGCAGCTCCAGGACAGTCCGTGGAGAGGGGTCTGTTTCTAGAACAGGCAAACCAAGGTCTAGTGGTCCAGAAGCAGGCCAGGGCCCAGGATCTGGTTCAAGACGCCAGAGCCATCTTCATGGCAATGCAGCGGGATGTACTGCTCAGCCTGAAAAAAGGAGCCTGGAACAGCATGTGTGTACGGCAAGCCAACCTCCATTGGTTCCTCAGGTCACTTGGCCTGGCCAACGTGGTGAACCACAGTATCTTCTCTGGCCCCCATACCCAGACCCCTGCCCACACACTGGAACCATCAAGCTTCTGGCTCCTTCAGCCATCTGGCTTCTGCCTGAGCTCCTGTTCTAGGATCCTCAACAAAGAACTGCTCATAATGGAAGGAACCTTTGTTGAATGGGGTTTTCTTCATAGTACACATTATAGCTGCATCTGGGTCAGGGAGAACATAGCTCCATATTAAGTGCTGTCTGGAGCTTCAGCTCTGACCTAGCTTCCAGGAGACTGCAGCCAGGCAATGCTCAGAAGCATCCCATTTACAAAAAGCAGGTTTACCCTACTCTGTAGCCCAAAGGCACTCCATAGCACCATACGAAGCACAGAAACAAGAAATAATCCCTGCCCACAGGTTGACAATCTCACACAGCCTCCACAAATGGATGAGCCCAAATTAGGGTTGCAATGTTCGTGCTCAGAATCTGGCCCTCTTCATTGAACATCTTCTTGTGCTTGGTTCTTGCTTTGCAAGCAAGCCGAGCTGAGAGGCAGTCCATGAACACTCGCAGAACTCTGGTGGCACAGCCAGCAACCTCCTTCTGCAGACATGTGGCACAAAGGCTGCAAGTTATGGGCATGGAAGGGGGATGCTGTGTGCGCAGCATCCGTGCAAGCTCAGTTCCTGGCAGGCACACATGTGAATGCTTGGTGTGCTCACCCAGAAGTTGGACGCATAGGCATAAGAAAGCAGACCAGAATCCAGGGAGCTGAGCCAAAAGAATCCAATGGATTTCCACCTGCAAAGTGGATCCCACACACTTCCTTAACCCTGGCCTTCCTTGAGTTTGTAGGCAAGCAGAAGATATAATTCACACAGGAAACCTATGAGCCCTTCTTTGTGAATGACCCCCATGGAGCTGAATGGCCCTTACTCCATGTAGATATGTACAAGGTTGTTAGGTAGCCATGGATTTGACTCACAGGAAATTTGACAAAGATTCAAGGGGTGGGACAGGTCACACCTCCAAAATCACACAGTAGACCATATGATTAGTATTACATGGCAATTATATGCTGCCTGCCTCTCTCTCCCCCCCCCCCCTCTCTCTCTCTCTCTCTCTCGCAAGGAACCCAAGGCAGTGTACGTGGTTCTCCACTCCATTTTACCTTCAGAAGTACCCTGTGAGGTAGGTTAGGCTGAGAGTGGGTGACTGTCCCAGAGTCAGCCAGGGAGCTTGGGAACTAGAACCCAGATCTCCCCGGTCCCCAGTGCAACACTCACCATCACAGTAGCTGGGATAAGTTGAGGATTAGTTGCCTTTTGGGCAAGCAGCACCCTGTGCCAGCTGGTTCTACTGAAGCATATATGCAGCTGTTCTGGCTTACCTGACTGGTGGAGGCTAAGGAGGCCTTTTGCTAAGTTCAGCATTCGTAACCTAGCTGTACAAATGGGAATTGCTCCACTCACATTTTCTGATGATACAAGGCTTAGGTGAAGCATCCGGCTCTGGGAATTGCAGAGATAAAATTCAGCAGATTCTGGGGAAGCTAGAGACAGGCAGAAATCAATCGAATGAGATTTAATCAGGATAAATGAGGAAATGGTTCCTTTGGGAGATAAGAAATTTGTTGGTAAGTATAATCCAGAAGAAAATGTCAGCTGGGGAGCCTCATTGAAGGAATGGGATTCTGAGCTGAGAAAAATTGAGCTATGGGTGGGAGCTGCATTTTGATATGCATCTTTTTGATGAAGCCTTACAAGTATCATTCCATTGTGTACAAGCAGAGCATGTTGTTTGTACAGGATGAAGAAGGCAACAATTCTGGACTTGCAGCATCATTCAAGGTGCTGATTCTATACCGGCTGGTTTTCTCTTCTGTGTCCTGTGTAAACCAATTGAAAAAAGGGAAAGTGGGATTTCTTTTAACAGCACAGCCCTGCATGGTGCATTCCAAAGCAATGCCCAAAGGCAGAGATCGGGTTGGAATCCAGCTCTTGGAATTCATTTGCAGGGCATCTTTCCCACACTAGCCCTTGGCCAAGAAGCAAGTTGAGATCGGGTCCACAAATGCCTGGCAACACTAACAGATGTATTTATTATTATATTTCTATCCCAACTTTCTCCCATGGTGGAACTCAAGGAGGCTGCATTTATTTATTTTATTTATTAAAAGTGTTTCTATCCTGTCCCCTACAGAACATCTCGGGATGGTGGTTCCCCAGTGGTATCCCCTCCCAGCTCAGGATGGAGGCGTCTTGTGCCTTCAGACCATACTCTGAGTCAGAGTCTTTGAATTATGCACAAAGTGCATAATTCTTTGCTCAACATAGACAAATAAAGTAATTCTTCACAAAGATATGTGAAGTATGCCATTCTTTGTGCAAAATATGCCAATTCTATAATATAGTTCACCAAGAATGCAAAGCTGCAAAGCACTCACTTGCTGTTGCAAGCTTGCTGCATGTTGCAGGCAGATTCAGGGAAGAGAGAAGGTGGGTCAGAGCCCAGGGAGCCAGTGGTTCCTTCCCCAAAACCAGATTTCCCATGTATCTCTACTCCCGGGGATGCAAACTGAATAAAGAAAAAGAATCCTAGCAGGGCACTTTGTAGGTGCAAAGGGGGTGGGTGGGGTGTTCACGGTCAGCATGTCATCTAGCCACCGTCCAGATTCTATCATACCTACATTCGGACGAAGCTTTGCTCATCTACATTTTTTATATCTGTCAATTATTCATTTATAGCCCAAGAGCACACTTGTTACCATTTCAATCAAAACTGGGCTCAGCCTTTTGAAATTTGTCTTCGCAGCTTTCAGTGTTACTGGATATATTCCTCTTGATTACACTGCTTTGAAAATAAATAAAAAAACTCCTGAAAGGTCATCAATAAAGACCAACCCTAGCTCTGTTGATTACTTATTTATCTTCCTTTACATGTCCTGCCCTTTTCGAGGTGGATCTTCTCTCTCTCTCTCTCTCTCTCTCTCTCTCTCTCTCTCTCTCTCTCTCTCTCTCTCTCTCTCTCTCTCCCCATTCCCCTCCAAGAGGCACAAATTGGTAAAGATGATTCCAGCAAAAGGGAGTGCTCCCTCTGGCATACTTGTCTTGTAAGCTGACTTCTGTTTGTTAATTAATCAATCGTCTTGATTCTCCAGCTTTGGCAATACATTTTTCTTTTCTCTCCATGATAGGATTTAATTCCGTGGCTCCCAGCAACATCACATTTTATTATAAGCACCTTCATTACAACAGTGCATCTTAATTCTATTTGAAATGCTTTGAACTTGAGAATGCTGCTTTAATGAATGAGCTGCACACATTGTGCTGTTTTCTCAGAGGTGTCTCAGAAAAAGATGTGAGGTCTCATTGGACCCTATGGCCTGGTTCAGATACTTACTGGACCGGTTCTCTCTGTGATGGCAAAGTTAGTACATGCCATCCTCCTCCCTATGCATGTAATGGAACAAGGAAGGAGAAATGTGCCAAGTGCCAATTCCACCACCTAGGAAAAAGAAACCAAGGGCATCGATACAAGATGGGGAATATGTGGCTCAACAGAACTGAAAAAGAAAAAGATCTTGGAGTAATTGTGAACAGTAGGCTAAACATGAGCCAGCAATGCAATGCAGCTGCCAAAAGGGCAAATGCTATTTTGGAAAGCATTAACAGAAGTATTACTTCCAAATCATGAGAAGTAGTAGTTCCTCTATACTCCTCACTAGTCAGACCACACCTGGAATACTACAATTCGATTCGATTCTATGTCTTAAGCCTCTAAGCTGGACTGATACAATGCTGTTGAAGTAGGCTCACTTTGTTTACAGAGATACAGTTCACAGTTCTTTGGTGTTTTGACTACTTTCAGCCTGTGCTATGCAAAGGCTCTTGGAAGAGATGGTTTTTATGAACATGACATATAATATTTTCTTTCTCCTCTTCATGTGCTTTTGTATGAAAATGAATGAGGTGTCCTGGACAGTTGAGCCCAAATGCATGTTTACTTTTTGCTTCCATTCATCAAAAAGCCCTTCTTGTTTACTTTCCAACCAAGCCTAAAACTCTAGGCTTTTGTGGTGCTTCAGAGAAGTTGCCTCCCAAGGGTGGCCTAGTCCCATGCTAGCCCTGACTTCAAGGAAGTCTAAACTCACATGGGTGTGAGACAGCATGTTTTCAGAGGGAATATAAAGGGACTTGGATGGAGCTTGGGCTGAGCAGAGTCTGAAACTTTTGCTGAGTTTGGTCAAGCGAACAAAGGGCTTGCATGGTTTTTGTTCTCCTAAAGCTTGGGAAGTTCCATGAGTTGTGCCATGGTAGAAAAGCTCAGGGGCTCAAGCTCCCCCTTTAAAAAAGCACAGTCTTTGACAGCAATTGCACAGGTATACACGTGTGCTAGAACAAAAGGGCTTATGCCTAGTTCAGCTTGGCATGAGCTGGAGCTCATGACAGCCCCTGAGAAAGTCCTGTTCTGAGGCTCACATCACACCATAAATGAAATCATCTTGACTGCAGGCCTCTGTGTTGAATCACATATAGACTCATAGAATAGTAGAATTGGAAGGGGCCATGAAGACCATCGGGTCGAACCCCATGCTTTTGCAGGACTCCAAGTCACACCATCCCACTCAGATGGCTGTCCAGTTTCACCTTGAATGTCTCCAATGTGGGAGAGCCCACTGCCTCTCTGGGCAGCTGGCTTCACAGTTGTATTGCTCTGACAGTGAGGAAGCTCTTCCTGATATCCAGCCTGAATCTGGGTTGTTGCAACTTGAGTTGATTTCCCATGTCCTGCACTCTGGTATCACTTGCCTCCATGCCTCTGAGCCAGGGTGGACAATGTGCAGACTGTGGCACTCCTGTGTCCACCCCTGGCCCTTTTTGTGGTCATGACCACTGCCCTTCCACATGCCGGGGTTTGGGCTGCAGCAAAAAGATGGCAGTTGGTCTTGAGATCATGGAGTCCCATCAGAGCAGACAATATGGGACTGCCAGAGCAGTGCCCTGTCCCCCGTGGGAAGTTTCATACATGCATCTCTCATGTGGAGCTTGGCTAATCTCAGCATGACCATTTCCATGTTGAGCAGCTGGTTGAGTGAATGAATCACGTCCGATGCTTGAAGTTTTACTGTAGGTAATGGGCATGGGGAACAGCGTTAGGATGAATCCACCTCAACAGGTAGGTAGAATGCTGCCAGCATTCCTTTAGCATATGAAACACGTTCAGAAATGTGAATCCTCTGCTTTGTTTTACTATCCGTGTGATGCCCCCTGGATACACGTGCCAATGTTAGGTTGCCTTGAAGCCCTTCTGGTAGAAGGTTTCTCATGAGTTGTGGGAAAGATAAGAGCAGAGGGCCCTATGTTATGAATAGGCACCTTGTACTCCAAGTTTCTTGGGAGGCCTGCAGGAGCTTGGATTCAGCCTGTGGGTGTCTTGTTGTCCATCCCAGATCTAATGAATGTCTGCATACGTTCTATCATATAAGACGAGAACCTCTAAAAGGCTTGTTTAGGCCTGCAAGACAAAGTAGCCCTCAGCGCTTCTTATTCTGTACATCTCGCTTGGAAATTGGAGGCTCGACCTACAGGACGCATCCTTAATAGGCCAGAACTGGCATTGCTGACTCTCTCCCTCATTCCCCATTAGGAGAATTGTCAGGGAAGTTTAAGCCGAGCAAGCTCATGGCTCTCCCTGCAAGTTCTCCATGAGTGCAGGGACGGGTTAATTGCCTCGAGGCATGTGACAAGGAATCCTAACTTGTGGAAGAGCAAGTTGTCACAAGAAATCACACGTGATGTGGCTCTCCGGCACAGAGTCTCCATCACCCTGGTAACCATTTGCACCTGCGAAAGGAGGAGTGAGTCACAATGCTGAGATCCAGCATTCTTTTTATGGAACATCGGAAGCTATTCATAGTCAGGCTTGTAGAAATCCCCCCCTCCCCGCACCCGTTTTTTTTTTTTAACACTGCAGATGCCTCTTGAAAATAAAATTGAAAATCACACAGAGAAGCATCTAATCATAAGTATATAAAGACTGCCTTGAATCATCAGACTCAAATCTGAACCTTTTTGTTCCCTGGGCTCTTACTTATCTCTGGCTCCCAATAAGGTGCTAGTCCACTATAGCTCTGCTGAGTTGCCCATGGGTGGAGGGGGAACTGACCAGCTTGGTATTGTGTGTAGCGCTTAGCTTTTCTCAAGTGTTGTTCTTCATTCTTGCTGTTCTGCGCAGTGCCAGGCTCTTCCCCTTCCCTTCTTACCATGTGCAATTCTTTATTTCCACAGCAAGTCACTATTACATTTGAGAATCGACAAGTCAGGGACCCCATTACGCTCACTGGCTGCCCTGAATATTCAATTTGAGGTTGCAAAGAAAATAAAGTGAAAAGAAAAATAAATCATGGATGCATTTGCTTCATTCCTGTAGATGAAGTTGCCCTCGCTTATGCACGGGCAGGGCTAAGCCAAGATATTTTGCAGCCTCAGGCCAAGAATAAGGTACCTCTGTCCGTTCTGTGTACAAAAGTCAGAAGGATTGACTGCTGCATCTCATTGAACCACAGTAACATAGAAGCCACTTCAGCCACACTGGGAGGTCACCAGTTAGCTTGGGGGGGGACACAGCAGGCTGTGCGGCACGGACAGCTTTTTTTGCTCCTTACTCTTGGTACCTACCATTCCTACTACTGACTTATGCTATTTAATAGTGGGGTGATCCCTATTCACAGGCAATCTAGAAAAAAACAACAGCAACTTAGTTTTAATATTCAAAGTCAAGAAGCTGCCAGAAGCCTGTCATTACATCATGTCATATCTGCTAATTTAAAAATGGAGTGATGCATTAGAAGGCTAGTGTAGTTTCGCTGCTATCCTTCAGATCTAATCTGGTTAGGATCAGTTCATTTTCTTAGTTACTACTGTATTTTAAGAAGGCAATTTTTCAGCTCTGCATGGATGTCATTTATCACTTCTACCCAAGGCTCTGTCAAGGCACTCTCCCTGCAATTATGCATAATAACAGTTGCTCCCTTCCAAAGTTCCAAAATGTGCACTCTCTTCTTTTTGCACATCCAAAGTACAAGCGCTTCCTTGGGACCTTACGCCTTCCTCATGCATGAAGTTACTCTCGCAAAGCCAAAGGCTTAGTTCATATCTCAAGCAAGGCGTGCTTTTCTGTGCTAAGTCCAGTGAAGGGGTGGGGGCAGTGCTGGTTTCTGGCTGTTTTATCTTCTTGGGTAGGAAATAGCACATCTGATCTCTTCGTTGCTGAATATCCCTAGATTGATGGCACACCAAAGGGCAGGAGCGAGGTCTCAATTCCATTAGGTAAGACAAAAATGTGTGTGGGGAGACAGGGAGGGTGGAGGAGAGTTCTGCTGGTAATCAATTGACTGATTAACAAAACCAACCTCCTGGTAACCCCAAGAAGCTTAATTAAAGCACAGCCTGTTCCATCTCTTCTGTTCAGAGCATTCTTAGGGGAGGAACTCTCCATTCCCTGCCTAATTCTCATCCACTGATGAGACTCCATGCCATATCATCCAACTGACAGCTTCCATTAACTATGTCAGGACAGATAGAACAAAATTGGTCCACTTTCCCAAGGTCATGTGTCTGAGTACCTGGCAAATGTGCCCAGAATTTATTTGCATGATGCTCACCGGGAATCAAAGTCCAGCGAGGCCACTGCACATGCAGCATTCCATCCTTCCACTCCAGGGGGAAGAGCAGAAAGATTCAGCAATGCAGGCTTGTGCTTGTGCTTCAGTGTGCATGTGATGGGGAGAGAGACTGGTGTGGGCACTTGTGTACCTTCCAGCTGCAGAGGCTTCCCTGACATTGGCGCATGGCCTGGAGGCTACCTCTACATGACCTAAAGCTTCCAGCAGCGTTCCTGAGAGTTATTTCATTTAGCATGTATACCAAACTTGCCAGGAGACAGGGGGAGAGATTAGCCCTGGCTCCTGAAGTAATAGGTTTGTTGGGAGTGGACCTGAAATGAGGTTTTCCAGAGTCTGGATCTATACCAGATCTGGAAAACCTGTGGCCCTTTCCAGGAGTTATTGGATATTGATTAATTCCCATCAGATAACATGGCCAATGGGCAGGGATGATGGGAACTGTTGACAACCACACCTGGAGGGTACAGTTCTTATCCCTGCCCAGTACCATACACCTGTCCCACAGGCTTCCAAGAGCAGGTCTTCATATTGGATTCCTTTTGCAAAGCATCTTTGGTGTGGGAGGAATTAACCTTCCAACAGAAACAGGATTGCTCTGGAGTTTGTTGCCGAAATGAGAATTGCAGTTCCACTGGATTCTCACCCTCTCTGATGTGTGTGTCATTCGCAACCTCTCCCATCAGCAGCTGAAAACAAGGTCCCGGTGTCAGAGCTCCAGAAATAACTGCATCCTCATCATGAATCTGAATATCCAGCTGGGATTTCAAATTGCGGCCCCAGAGAGCAAAGGGTAACACAGTGAAGCAGGTTCCTCATTAGCGCCTCGAGATGCTACCTTTGGCTGGGCTAAGCAGAAAACCTGTATGCAGTGCATCAAGGACGGCGTGTGGAAAGAAACTGATCCGAGGCTGCCACTCGCTTTTCTGCGTGTGGAATTCTTTTTTGGACAGATTCGGAACTCATCTTGATAGCTCTGCTGGTGAGGATTCTGATGCCATCGTCAGCCAGAGTTTGAAACTGGTCACGTCTTAATCAGATGAGTCCAAAATCATTCTGGTGATAGTTTGGTCCTGTAACCTTTTCTCCTTTGACCTTGAGAGCCTTGTTAGTTCCAAGTCACACTTAAGCTCACATTTAAGCACTTAAGCCCTGAAAGGCCACCTCCTCTGCTTGGAGGCTTTCTTTTTGTAAGCCTGATGTCAACAGCTGACTGAAAGCTGACTGTCCTTATTGTGTGACAGGGAAAGGGGAATGTTTGCCCAATAGCTGCCTTTGGGGTGGGAAAGAGAAATAGGAAATAAGTTAGCTGGGGAATCTTGTTTGGGGCTTGACAAACGAGTCGGAAGCAGGCCAAGTCAGAGTTTCTTCAGTAGACTTCTGCCTCTAAGACAAGCCACGGTTTACACATATTCTTTTATAAATGCTAAGGAAATTCATGCCAATGGTGTCATCTGTGCAGCTTGCATCAATCACATTATTTTGCATGTGTTGCAAAAATGAGCATGTGGATCTAGCTCATTTTGCATAAAAATAGGTGATTTGCATACATCTCATTAAATCTATGTGCTTTAGTGAGATTTGCTAAAGTGAGATTCACTTGGAGCTGCCACTGTGCATGGTGCAGAGTATGGCCTGAAGGCACTCAAGGCATCCATCCTGTTGAAGCTAAGCAGGTCTGGGGCTGGTCTGAGCTGGGAGGGGAGACCACCTGGGAACTGCGTGCAGCCACCTTTAGCTCCACCATAGCAGAAAGGTGGGATGTAAATAAAATATGTCCCCTGCTTACTGTGGATTTGTCCCATACAAGATAAGTTAGGGACTTTGCAGCTTCCCTTTCCTGAACTTTCTAAGCTGGCTGTTTTGGAGAGAACTGTAGGAATTTCTTGTGTCTGGGCCGAGGTGAAACCTTTGTAGATGTTCTTGAATGTATGTGAACTAAGGTCTCACCTTTTTTGCAATGTAATAATTATAAGCGGAGAAGAGAAGGAAAAATGTGACTCCTAAGCAAATATGGGACTGGAACTGGAAATTGAAGTGGGAGAGGAGAGGAGAGGAGAGGAGAGGAGAGGAGAGGAGAGGAGAGGAGAGGACCAACTGAGTAACAATAACAGTACTAGCTACCTTAAAGTTACCTCAGGCACACAGGATGAAATATTCTGCAAATCTGCATATGCTAATTTACATATGCAACTATATGTGCATAATTAGAAATAATTACTACACGTTAAATTTGATAGAAGACAACTTAATTAATCTCTTGCTTGCCTTCAGGACAGAACTGTGCAATGTCTCAAACTTGTGTTTGCTTAAAATGTTCTCTCTGTGGACTCACACTTTTGTTTGGCCTAATTTGGATTGGGTGGTTGGAGTGCCAGGACCAGAAAGGAGCTGCATGACCCCTTAAATACCTACTCTTTAATGATTGTAGATGATCACACACTGTGCTCTTAGTCTTCTTAATCTACAAATGTACACAATTACTATGGAGTAACCTCCATTAGAGTGGAGTTTACTTCTGAGAAAATCCTTGCTTCCTCTCTGCAACCTGAGTCACTAGCAAATGGAGAGTCACTGGGCAGAGACCTTGGTCTGGGAGATGTTTCACTACTCTTGGACTCTGGACCAGGTGAGGAAGAAGAGGGAGCTCTCCCAAAAGTCCATTCCCCATTTTAGTTCAAATACCTGATTCTGGGATTTTAGAATGCTACGTTTTAACTGTTCTTGGGTCCTAATTTCTGGAAAACCTAACATCTCTTGCAAATATTTCAGTATTCCATTTCTAGCAACCTCATACAACTATTAAAGCATTAAAATGGGTTTCCCTCTAGATCCAAAAACTGAAGCTACTTTCAGAGTGGCTAAGGGAGACTCCGGTTCTGCACTTACTGGGAGTAAGTCCCATTGAACTCAATGACATATTTCTGAGTAAACATGTGTAGGAGTACACAGTGGATCTGATGTACTATGGAGACAAGTTTTCCCTCTCCATGCTGCTTTCTGTACCTCACTTGTTTTCATACCTCGCCTAATTTTCAGTACCATCTTAGCTACTTCTTTGCACCCCACCAGTCTCCATAGCCATGAGGAGGGCTGCCACAATACTCTTTTGCTTCCCCCACCTCCTGCCACAAGCTTAACAGAGGGGCACAGCGTACTTATAGCCAGTCAAGTTGTCTTGAACTCTGAGGCAGAAAATCCTAAAAGTATATCTCTCCTTCATGGACAAGGAAAATGCCACTATAATTCACAAATTAAATTGTGATTCAAGGCTCCAAATTGAAGATTCAGGGGCTCAGCCCTAGTGGTCCATTACCTAACACTGCCTCTGTGGAGTGGTTTTAGTTCACCCCTAATTAATACTAATTCTCAAATCTAAGTTAATGTGCAGGTTGGCTGGAATCTAATTTACAGACTCATCTGTGGAAATTTCAAGGAGCAAGACTGCATTGAATTGTATTTTTAAATGGATCAGATGACTGCAAGTAGAATATAGAATATTCATAGAAATAAGCATTGCTCTTGTTGGGTAACCTATAAGCATTCATATTAATCATATGAGTGTTTTGGGAAATAACAATATGTCTTCCACTTATCAATTGAACATGCCTAATAGATGGTGTCTCCCCTCCCCCATGTACACACATTTCATTTTTATTTTTTCAGAATTTATTTCTAAAATATTGCCAGTGCCCAGTGAGTGATCTCATTATGGCTAGGATATTCAGTGCTCTCTTGGGAACTGGTTTCCAGATTTAGATTAATTTAAAACCTCCACTTTCTCATTCAAAACAGAGGGAGGGACATGCATTGGACCTGCTTTCTCATGTTGTTTTGCATGGTTAAACTCTGATGAAATTTTGCAGCTTTGATTTGGATTAATTTGATCAAGCATTGCAGAATCCGATAACAAGATATTGCCTCAGAAAGCAGATGCAATAGCTTCCCATATAAGTACAATCATCCCCTTGATTTGGTGCTTTGCTTTGAAAAAGGAAGGTGAGGAGGAGGAGGGGGAGGGGGAGGGGATGATGGAGGAGATCAGAAAAGAGGAGATTTTGCTGCTTGTCTGAGGCACAGGAAGTGTTCCAAGATGAGCCAAGAAACTGGCTTTGCGGGATGAAGCCATAAGTCCAGACTTGAGAATATCAGACTGAAGAACAAAGAAAGAGTCAGGATCAATGAGCAAACCAGAACTTTAGGATCAGGGCTTTAGGATCAACCAAAGGTTGCAGTGACACCCCAAGGTCCAGGAATCTCTTCTTGACTTGGAGATGCTCCTAGAAGTAGATTTCAGCTGGAGGAAGTTCACTTGCACTTCTTGCATCAGCCTATACCCAGACTTTTGACAGATACTTCTTCAGATGTTTTTGTGTGTTTGTGCAGGTGGGAGATTACCTTTAAGATGAGGAAGCAAAAGGGAAGTTTCTTCTCTCTCCTCCTAGATTGAAAACAATCTTTTGCACCACCTTAAGCCATGATGGGGCTGCCCAGTGCCATCCTTTGTTTCAAACTGGAAGCCCAATGAAAACAATGGTATGACATGATGTACATTATGCCCATTGTACATCTAGAGGTCATCAGGCTGTTTGAGCAGCCATTCTGTGGCTGCTTTATCTGGGAAGGTAAGCCCCCATCCAAAAACTTCAGAGAATCCACAGTCAATTTGAATGATAGAAGGCACTTTTGAACAGCTTTGCCCAGGAGGATTTAGTGGCCATCCCATCATGAGAGGAAACATCAGTGAAATGTATGGAGTGGAGGCTCCACATGTGGAGGAGTCATGCGCAGCTCCTGACATAGGCCTCCTCTGATCCCTTTGGGCTTATTGGGCAAATAGTCTGGGAATATGATGACAAACCCAATCCCACGTATTCCTCTCTTGGTTATGTAGTTCCATAGCAAAAATCCAGTTCTAGATATTTTCATCTCCATCAGAGGCAGATCTTTGTAAACCTCTTCAGTCCCAACTACCCCCAGGTCCTTTGGTGTACCCACGAATAGTTCCCTACAAAACATTGTGGCTGGGAAAATCCATTTCCCGCAGAGGGAACACAGGAACCTGAGGGAGTGGAAGACACCCCTGCCTTTCTTGCTTTGCCTGGCCAAGTGGTTCTGCAGTTCTGGCCTCAGTACCATGCTGTGTTTTCCAGTTTTGAAGACAAAACAAGCCATTGTGAGAAACCATGGAGCAGACAGTTGTTGCTGTCCATGGTTACTCAGCACCATGAGATGGGGTTTAGATGGCACAGCAGACCAATAATGTAACCTCCCACCAACATCCCTGCTAGCCTGGCCTGTGAACCTGCTTACTGCATCATTCACAGATCAGCCCAAGGAGAAGAGGGCAGGATCTGCCGGTCACGTGCTGTTAATGGGGCTCCAAGTCAGAAACTACTCCAGCCCCCAGTGCAACAGCAACTGTGCTGTCCAACATGCTGTTCTGGTTCATGTCGCTGCCTCTTTCATTTCAACCAGTGCCCTCTAGGGACTCTGAAACCTTACTGTTCGCAGACTTGACAGCTCCAACTGCTCTCCACCTCACAGTGTGGCTGCAGTATTCAGGAAGGAGGGCATCTTTTCCTAGGGGGATGCAACAGTAAACTCTCCTTCATCAAAGAAAAGTTGCTGAGGCTATCTTGCTTTGATAAATCTGTTCTGAAATAAGAAGAAAACCAGCAGTTCATGTTTGAAAGTTAGAGACTTAAATCACAGTCCTTTCACCACAAGTGACACCTGGGGTGTCAGGGGATGCAGTGGGTCTCTTTCTTTGAGTCCAGAGAGGGAACTCCAACCTTGGAGGAGAAAACTGGCTCTGGATCTCCAGGCCATCCTCCACCAAGACCTTTCCAGCTGCCATGGGAAGCTCTCCAGCAGCTCTTTCTTCTGAGCTCAGGATTCTGTCCATGGGAAGGGAGGAAAAGGGTATGCTGAGGGTGGATAGGCTGGGGAGAAGCCATGGGTCTGTTACATTCAATCGTCTCTCAGCCACCATACCCATCTCAAGAAGAAGGAGTGAGACTCAGCAGCCAGTTCATCAGAAAATGCTATATTGAAATATAAAGAGGCCAGCATGCTCCAGTTGCTGAGGATGGATGGCAGCCTCCAATCTCAGGGGCCACCATTTTCAGGTGTCTAGCACATAGGACTACACTGTTAATGAAGTGGGATTAGTCTGAACAAAAGCAAAAGCTTCTCTTTATACAGGAAACAATGGAATGTTTCTTTATGAAAACACAGGACTGAATTCTTGAACAAACAAAACCTTATTCAGAGACTGAAAATGACATGATAATTTACTAGGCTGAGGCTGCCTTTTGCTTATCCTGCTTTTTTAGAAGTGCTTTGTCTGTTTATGTGGTTTAGGAAATAGAAGCCACCAAGTACAAGTGTGAAAGGAGTCCAGGAGCAGACTTAATTTCGTGAGGCAGCTGATATCTATCAGGGCGCAAATAGTTTGCAATTTCAGCATCTCTCCTGTGTCTGGAAAGTGGAAGCTCTGCACTAACCGTTTAGAAAATGCTGCACAGAATTTCATTATTGCGAAGTTAAATCCAGTGGGCTGCACTTTGTAGCCTCCTGCCATGTATTATACAGTTGCTGCTGCTGCTGCTGCTGCTGCTGCTGCTGCTGCTGCTGCTGCTGCTGCTTGAAAGGCTGATAGCAAGGTGAACTTTTGATCAGGTGTGCTGCACAATCCCAAGAAATGTGCAGAACCACAGAAATAGGTTTGCACCAAAAATCCCAACATAGAGGTCATTGTCTGGTGAACTTTCTTCAGACACATATGTGAGGGTTCAAACTGGGCAGGGGGCATGGGGTTCCTGCCCCAGGCTTCCCACATGTGCTGATCCCACCCAGGTGGCGTGGAGATCTTCTCAGAAGGCTCCACAAATGTTGAACTGGAAGCTGTTCAGAAATCCTTTTCTTAGCAGAGTTCCCAGTTATGGACTCCCCTACAGAAGTCTACATGAAGTGTGTGAAGATGTCTGAAGAAAGGGCTTGTGTCCATGCCCCAGAGGCCCTCTTCAGGCATTCAAGGGAATGTCTCAAAGGTGCTATAATGAAAGGTCTGCACTGTGTGTACTTCAGGTATGCGATCTGGTTCACATCCTGGCCTTCCCCCACTTGTTGTTTCCAGATGTTTGGGCCAATATCCCCATCGGCCCAGCCAATATGACCCCCAAGGGCCAGCTCCAGTTTTTGAGAGTCCTAGAGCATGACATCCACAATGCCCACCCGCTCAGGGCTTCCATGTTCAGCAGCTGCTCCTGCTTCTCATTCCCTTTCCTATCTGGTCTACCACTTGGATGCTGGACAGGCACAGAGTCAGTGAGGAAGGAGGCCATGGCATCTGCTGCTCCTCCTTCTCCCCACACCTTTACTTGAGGCAGAATGAGTGGTAGATGTTTGCAGTGGTGATAAGGCAGCAGAACACTAGAGGGCGCTTTTCAGTGGTCCCCTCCTGAGATGTGAACCCTGGACAAATGCCCAGCTGTGCCTGTAGCTGAAACCAGCTCTGCTTAGGGCAGCAGCTCCCCTGAGCTCAGCCCTTTCCTCCTTGCCCTCAGGCTCCAAAACACCAAACAGTCTCCTTGCAATGCAGGTCTTGATTGGCACTGTGCAGCTGCAAGACAAAGCAACTCTAAAAGCCCTTTCATAAGTTGGAAGATAAGCCTCTGCTCAAATCAAGATTGCGGGACCCAAACTGAGGACTTCTCTCCAAAATCCTTCCCTTTCAGTAACTCTGCTGAATGGCCAGCTGGTGAGACCTACACAAGTCCTCTTATTGGGCAGCTGTCCGGATGCCTCATCATGAGGTCAGGGACCAGGCAAAGCAAGGGCTCTCCCTTCTCTCCTTCTTTTACCCCTTCCACCTTTTCCAAAACTTTCCTGATCTGCTGATCTGCCTGGGAACCCATGGGCTGTGACCTTGGGTGTGTCAAAGGTCCTGCCTCTCATGGGCTTCCAAAACTCCCATCTCCAAGTCTCCAAGTTCTTCAGAACCCTGGTCAGAATGATTCTTGGATGCCCACCAAGAGCAGCAGTTGGATTCACTCATCACATCAACAAAGATCAGGGCTGTAAACCTGGTGCCTTCCAGAAAGTCCATAATCCAGTGCAAGGATATGTAAGGAAGCTGCTTGGTCAGTCCAGCAGATTAGCATGGCAGGCTCTCCCCAACTGCTTGATTTTGGCCTGTCCACCCAGCTCTGATGCCAACTCACTCTGATGTGAATCAGGCTCACATGCACTCTTCTGCTTTTAAAATGGCCCGTGATTTGCATTTTTAAAGTTGAAAAAATTGCATCAAATACAGCCTCAATCTGAGTTAAATATGGCCACAATCTCCACAATTTGCTTAACAGTGGCTGCAATTTGAGCAAACTGCCCAAATGGCAGCCATATTTTGTGCAAATTGTGGCTGTGTTAGATGCAAATGTCCCTGCCTTAGGAAGAAAATGTACAAATTGTGGCCTGGTTTAAAAGTGAAAACTGCAAACTCCAGTCCTCCCCAACTCACCCCACTTTTGGCTTTTGCCCAAGTCTGCTGAGTGCAAGCAAGTCAAATTCTTCAGTGTTGCCTCTCCCCAGTCCAACCTGCTTATTAATTTATCATTAAGTACAATTTAAATTTACAAGCTTCCGCTTTCCCCTTCTCCCCTCATGCTGGGTTCCCACAGCCCAGATTAGCTTGATCAGCACTGCAGTTGAAGTGGACCCATTGGCTTGCTTACTTTGGCTTCCAACCCTAGAGCAAGAATCATCTGCCAGGTGCCTTTCAGGGTTGAGGAGCAAAGATCAGGTTCTGAATGAGGGAGCCCGAAGATTCCTAAATCTATGGACAAAGACCCTCTGCAGGCATATTCTTGAAATCTGTACATCTCATAGAGCCTTATTCCAGTGATAGTCCTCTAATATTCAGCTACAAAGAGTCTAATTGTCTGACCTTCTGATCAGTGATTCCCAAATAACATGGAGGTTATCAATGGCTACTAGCTTTGCTGATGATGTGCTATCTCCATTACCAGGGGCAGCTTGCCTGCATGCACCACTTGCTGAGGAGCTTGGGCAGGTGGATGTCTTGCAACCATTCTGCCTGTGGGCAGCTGGTTGGCCACCATGTGAACAGAGTCCTGGAAGGGATGGACCATGAGTCTGATCTAGCATAGCTTTCCTGATATTCTGTTCTTATGTAACACATTAGGAGCCAACACATTGGCCAAGAACTTTGTGGCTTCATCAGCTTTCTAATGGTTCTAACAACATGGGGAACAGTGGGGCGGAACATCTTATTTATTTGAGAGAGGTCAGGAGCTGAAACCAACAAAGTAAACATCCTGTTAATGAATCTTCATGTTGAAAAGTGTAGGAACAATTGCTAAAACAAACAGCCTTGTATTAAAGATGGCTTATGAGTACATTTCACCTCCCCTCCCACCACAATTTCACAATGTCCTTGCTAAGTAGAGACTCAAAAATAATCTCTCCCTCTGAGATACTTTTCTGAGCTTGTCTAGAAAATGTGCATAGCAATTCTATCTGTGTGCCTGTACACAGCCATCATATTATGGCAGTTGGTTCTTTATGTAAATATATTGCAGACAAGGAAGGCGACAGGATAACGTAGTGATTAGCTTCGGAGGTACAACAGAGGAAGTTCAGCATCTCAGTGGAAAGCATAACAACCAGAAATGGTGCCCTGTTTTTATCTCTACTGAACACATTTCATGCAAATGTCTCAAACGATTACATAATGTCCCACACCTTTGCAAATCTTTCTGTCTGCCTTCACCTTCTCCACTTCTTTGCTGGTACAGGTGAAAGAGGTACTGCATGAAAGCTGAGAACAAGGGAAATGCGGCGAACCTTGTTAGGGGATCCTGCAGCTTTTAACCCAGGAAACGCCTCACCTGTAAGCTTCCCTTTCCCTCTAGAAAATGTCTTTTCCTTTAGGAAGGCATCAATTCCTTTGTGACATCGTTAGCTGATTCTCCAGTAGCCATGTGTGTCACAATCCAACTTACATAGCTAGCAACAAACCTATCTCATATTAAGGAAGCCAGTCATGCCTGCTATTAGAAACAGGTCTGGAGGCAAAGCAGCTCAGCTGCTCTGTGGAAACACAACTGGGAGACCCTGAACTATTTCCAAAACAAAGGACAGATGAGAGATCCTGAGAAATGCAGAAAGGGAGGGAATATGTTTCAAAAGGAAGAAAAAGTCAGATAAAATGTTCAGGAAGAAAGATTTGGGTGGAAACACTCCTATGGATACAGTTCAATACATCCGGAGTTCATTCTACTTCTCTTTTCCAAAATTTACTTGAATCCCAGACAAATATGATTTAACTAGGGAAATAGCTTCAGGACATTCTGGAAGTTGCCACAAGTTGGAGACAGATGGTTGCTTTCTCTGAGATCAAGGTGTTTTGGAAGATGAGATATTGCTTCTGATGCATACATTGCTCTCACTTTTGTCTATGATATGGTTTTGCATTATTCAATTTTTTTAAGGTTGAAAAAACTCTGTCTGACCAGAGCAATGAAAGACTTCTGGCTCTGCACCTTGAGAAGCAAAAACCTCTCTTGAACTATGTTCATCTCTCCTAAACACTGTGCTCTGTCTTCCCAGCCTTGCATTTCCTGCTCCCCTCACTATCTCGCTGATTATTGTCACAGAGCTACCATGACAGTCTTTACTCAACCACCTGCTGGCCTGTCTTTATATGACTATTTTTCCATCTGTTCTTCCCCCAGGAGGAATTTATAACATTGCTCCTCAGAAAGGAAGATGGCTTAGAAGCCAATCCTGTCAAATTCTCCAGAGTTCTGAGTCTAGAGAAAGCATAATTACCATTAATGAAAATTATGAATCATTGAAAAGCACTCTGGTATGTTGCAGTGGCATTGTGATCCTCCGAGACTTTAGTTTTCAGTATGCCTGGGAATCTAGTAGCTAATAAGGATGCGAAATTGCTAGGGCAGCAGCTGTGGTCATCACTGTTGTTCTGCCCATTCCAGGCTGGTGTGTGGAAGCACTAAGAGATAAGCCCAGTCCCCCGCTTCTACTTTCACAATCACATAGACCATGGGTGGAGAGCCTGTAGACTTCCTATGTCGTCCTGGGCCCATTTCACACGTGAGACATCATATGCAACTGTGAGGGCCACATGCAGTGGGAATACTCCGGCACACAACGCTGCTTGTGCAAACAACACAAGGCAGTGTGGAGCTGATCTGACTCAGCAAAAACTAATACGCAAAGCAGTATTGACTTTGAACAGGCAGATTCTGAAGTACAATTAACCATTTTAAAGAATCCTTCTATTTTATTACCCTGAACAATTTAGGTAGTCCAATCTGCCTGTTTGTGAGTCAGTCTGTCAGTACTTTTGCCGGAACTAGATTCCTAGAAAACCTGTTTTAATTTATCAGAAATGTTCCGTATTTGTATAGCCAGAGAAGGCTCTATGAATTAATTTTGCATATGAGAACCTTCTCTTATTTTCATTATTTGTTTATGCTTTCTACTTTTGAAGAAGGGTTAGTGGCCTTCAGCTAATCCATCTTTAAATACACTCAGAATCTGAACTACTTCCACAGTAAATTAATATTTGAATAGTTTTAATATTCACACCATGGCATGCAAATACTCTGCGGGGATATCCACATTCTTTTACTTCAGGTTTGTTAGTCTGGCATAAATGCCATTCCCCAATTCTTATCTCCATCCCTCAATTCTCATGTCACAATCATTCATATCAATTTGAATTCTGCACTGAAGTGTATTCTCCCCAGTCCTATTTTGCTTTAGTTTCAGGGGACTGGGACTGACTCTCTTGACATAGCTTTGTCTATGAGGACAGACAGACTCAGAGTTGGCAGACTGGATCCAAGATCTTCTTCAACATGGCAAATTGTCCTGTTCCTTGTACAGGAAAGGCCCGTTCGTGATTTCTTGTGCAACAGCTGAACATGAATGCTTGTGCAAGGGTTGTGTGAGAAATCAGTTTCAATTTGTTTTCTGATGGGATTTAGCCGTTTTACACTGCTCGGACCAAATGTTTTGGACAGCATCTCCCATTCCACATTGGAAGAGCATGATTCCCAAGTTGGGAAGAACTCTCTCAGGATTACATCCTAAGGACCTGCCTTTCCATCAGAACTGAAGAGCTGTCAACAGAAGTACATATTACCAACACTTTTATTTATTCTTTATTTACAACTTTTCTAAACCGTCCCATCACAGACGTCTTGGGTGGTTTACAACAACATTAATAAAATAGAATAAAAATAGAGGTAAAAGTAGCACGGCATCCAATGCATGGTGTAAAACCACAGATTAAAACCAATAATTAAAATATTGGGAGAATAAAATGGTTTTCACCTTATGCCTAAAGAAAAGAAGTTTTGGCACCAGGCAAACTTCTCTGGCGAAGTTTTAACACGGATGCTGTATGGAGGCATTGAAGTCATTATGCTATTTTTGTCAACAATTTAATTTTTTAAACATGAATATTCATTGTTAGAGGAAAACCCCTCAGTAATTATTTAGATGTTTTAATTCCTGATAGCACTCATACAACAGACTGAGCACCTGCCATTAAAACTGCCCCAACAATTAATCAACTAGAGATTTAGTTGATTGATTTATGGATTATTTATTTTATTCACTTGTATGTGTATTTATAGGCTGCCTATAACATTTGAGGTCTTCCTAGGTGGCTTACAATACATAAAACATATTAACTAACACATTAAAACCAATTAGAACACAATGAATTAAAGCATCTATGAAAGCAATATAAAAAGGGCCACAGCATTCAGGCTAAGTGTTAAAAAATTTCCTAAAGAGGTATGTCTTTGCCTGATGCCGAAAGGAAAATAAAGATGGTGCCAGGTGAATTTCCCAAGGTAGGGAGTTCCAAAGATCTGGAGCAGCAGTGGAAAAGGCCCTTTGCCTGATTGCCACCCCACTTGTCTCCCTGAGAGGTGGTTCTCATAGAAGGGACTCCTGAGCTGATCTGAGGGGGTGGGTAGGTATATATGGGTGTAGGCGGTCCTTTAGATCAATGCTTATAGACCCATTGCAGAACCCTACTCAGCTTGGGAACTGGAAAGGAAGATCCAGAGGGATACACAAGAGATTTGTGCTGATGCTGCAGCTCTGTTAACAGCAAATAATACAGGTGATATGGATTCTCCTCTCATTTATCTCCTCTGTGCAGACAGAGGGGAGAACTCCAGGGGCAAGACACAGGAAGGGGGCCTCATACCTTGGAACAATCTAACGACATGAATGACTCCATCTAATCATCTCACACCCAATGTTCTTCAAAGAGACGCCTGAGCTGGTGAGCCAACAGCATCACCGAGCCCTAACTTTTCATGCAGTGACATTTATTAAGCATAATATTAAGGGGAAGGGCACTGAAGAGAGAGACCTCAATGAGGGAAGATCGATTCTGCAGGGAAGAACAGATGCTATGAGACAAGCTGAACTTACTGTTGAATCCATGAGCCTGAGGTCATGAACTGCAGCTAATGGATGTTCACACCCCATGGGAATATTGATGAAATTCCTTTTGCTCCACATACAGTCATTAAGAAAGGGAAGTGACAAGGGTAGAGGATAAACCAGTGTAAGGATAGGTATATGTTTTTTTTAAGAAATATTGGAAGGAAGAATCAGTTTAAGAGCAAATAGTTTTGAGTCAGCAGGTTATAGGACGACTGCTTTTGATAGAGGAAACAGATCACTGAAAAAGAGAGCAGCTCTGTGCATGTAGTTTGCATTGGTTAATTTGGAAGTACAGGTAGGCATTCTTGTTCTAATTTAAATAGAAGTGCAGCCCGTCTCACCTTAGGGCAGATCAGTGACCAGATGCTCTGTGTGGGCCAGCCTGTTTGGTTTGCTGTTCAAACACTCTTGATGGGAAACAGTTCTTATGTTTTTAAAAACTGGAATTGGATAGAGGGGGCCTTCAGAGAGAAGGCACATTCAATAGAGGGTCTTCTCTAAAAGAAGACACATGGCCACCCTAGAGTGCTCTTAGTTAATGCCTATCATAAACTGAAGATAAGAAGAGATAATTGGGCAAGATAACAGGGTTCTTGCTGAGACAGAACGGCTTCTGGAATAGAATGGAAGCACCTAGAATTCCAGCAGATTCCAAGTTCATTCTGGAAAACACAGCAAGGGTTTAATGCCAGCACTGATACTTTGACATGCTGAAGGCTTAGCTACATGTGCCGAGTCACCTAAAGCCAGGTAGGTGCCCATTCTACATGACATCTCTCAGCGCATGACCAGAATCTATTCTGGATTTTACCTTCCCTATCAAGGTTCATTCTTATTTCTCACTAGACTTCTAGTGGGATGGTGTAACATGGTGTCTTGCAAAAGCAGGGAGTTGGACTTGATGGCCTTCATGGCCCCTTCCAACTCTACTATTCTATGATTCTTTCAAAAGAGCAGAACCAAATAGTCATCCCAATCTTTTCTAACTTCACTGTGCTTTGAGAAATTTAAGATCCCAACACATTCATGTTGTCATCACAGTTCTCTTGCAAGGACTTGCTGATTATTGTGCTTAAACAATAGAGTCTTCTTATACTGTTTACACATATATTCTGCCCTTTCTCCAGGGAAATGGTTCCTCACCCCCTGTGCAATATGATTCTTTCCCCTGTAAGGTGGAGAGAAAATGGCCAGGCCAAGGTCACCCACTGAGCTTCAGGGTTAAGAAACTTCAGGGCTCAGTGAGAATTAGAACTCAGGGCCCCTGTTTCTATCCCAACACTACACCACACTTACTGTATTGCAGAAATAGCAACACTTCAGAAATTTAAGGATAACCCACAATGTAACTTATAGTAGTATTTGAGAACAATAGCTTGACAGGCCTTTGCCAAGAGGGTGGGCCATGAATAAAACCGTAAGAAAATAAACTGGCATCATACACAAACATCTGGAAATGATTGGCATCCCTTGCTCACTCCCTTGACAGAATGTTCTCATAACAATAGAAACTTGCAGCTCAGGGTGTCAAAACACTGCAGCTTTACAAAGGTAAATGGATTCCAGCCATCTCTCAAGCATAAAGGCAGCAATCATTTGAGCTATTTTTCCCCCAGGATGAAATCTTTATTATTTTTTTACCACAAGTCTGTACAGTTATGCAATATAATTAATCCCACTTCCCTCCACCGTATTTCTCTAAAAACTATGATATTTCTAAAAACTATACACACAAACACATACAAAGAGAGAAAGAGAAAGTGTTTCTGAGTCATCTTTAAGTCTTTCTAAGCATGCATACACTTACACCTAAGTTTTTCTACAGGTTATTAATGTTCCCAAGCACTGTTTGGAAAGCTGTATTTTGGGATTTCAGTTTATTTGGAAACCACCATCGATATGCCATGGATAAAAGTTATAGAAACAGATTCTTGGGGGTGAAACAGAAACCAAATCTTTATTTCCACTGCCAAAAGCAAAACAGAACCTGTTAATTTTACAGTCTCTGAACTTGACACTGGATGAGACCTGGTCAACAGTTCAGAATGAGGTTCTTAAAAAAGGAAGAACCTGCAAGCTGAACCGTATGAGGTGAGCACTCAGGGGACAGAATGCCCCAGTCTCACGGCTCTCCCTCTGCCCTAAGCACTTTCGCCAAGGAACTGGCAGGGTAGAAACAAAGGTAGAGGGTTTCTTAGCCCATCCACCCTCTGATTTAGGCCTTTTGCTAGATCCTGTCTAGTTTTTTCACCTTGCCAGGAGCAGAGAGGGTAGCTTGGGAGACCTTCAGGGCCTTCAGACCCACAGTTTCTCTTCTCCCATCCCCAGCCACCAGCTGTCCCCAGCTGTCAGATGCTCTGAACTTGGAAGAAGGAAACACCACAGTTTTTCGAAGAAGCTCCGAGGGGTGGGAGGAGGTGGTTAGGGTTTCCCCATTGGATGTCACACAGCCATGGGGGGGGTGGATCCTCAATAATTTATGACCTCTTGGATACTGTCTAGAAACCATTGGGCTGCTCCCTGAACAGGTGAAGGCCATTTCCTTGTGCCTCATCACTTTGAGCCCTTGGTTCTGGAATGGAAAGGGAGTTCACAGTTACTGTAATCAACGGAAATAAGTAAGATGGTGGTACACCTGCTGGTACTATTAGGAGATTATTCTCTCTGCACAATTAAGTTTGCATGGAGAGAACAAAGCTTTACCTGGCTTCACCACTGTTGTGTCAGATGTTGGCTGGCTTGAATCAAGAACAAATCCTAATGCATTCAGCAGGTGTCCAGAGAAGGCCCCAAGGCATGGAAAAGATGGATGTGGTGCTGGCAGAGGATGGGACAGTGGAGATGACACCAGTGTGCATGAACTTAACAGAGAGAAGAATGCCTGAACAGGGCTGATGGCTGCATCCATAATCTATTCTGTGCTTGCAGAATCATAGGCAGCTTTCTGACATTTACCAGGACACCTACAGTGGAAGAGGTACCGAAGGAAAACATGGAGAACTTGTAGATTTGCAGGAAAATTCTGCATGTACAAGCACCTTCTCCCCACACAAATTTAGAAGATATCAACATGATGAAATACCAAGAGAAACACAGACTGGGATGCCCAAGCTTACATTTCAATCTGTTGAAATGTGACCTTCCATTGGTTCCGTTGCTGAGGCTTTGCAAAATGTTTATGAACACTGTGTCATTAAAATCTTTAAATAACAACAAAAGAAAAATAACAAGCCATTACCATAGCTTCAAAATCGGTTCAAACATTGCAAAAGAAGATAGTAAAAGCCTTCTGCTGCAGCAAACAGGAACTGATGGGCCAATTGAGGAATGCCAAGGTGGCATGTGTACTGAAAAAAGCATTTAAGCAGTCAATTTAAAAGAAAGGGACGGAAGGGAAAAGCAGTAACTTCAGGGACAGCACTCGATAGCACTTGGGCATTCTGCACTGAACCGAGTGGTACTGCAATTGCATGGTAAGATTCAAAATGCAGCACAAATCAGCTTGAAACCCCATGAAAAATCCTGCTGGAATGCAAGGGGTTGAAAATTTAGATTGTTGGGATAATCTGCAACAGCTATTTAGTGAAGGATGCTTATTCCAAAGAAGACAGCTCATTTGAAAGCAGCCCTGGGTTAGATTAAGTCCAGCTAATGAGGAAACCAGCCAAAGGCCACGTGCAACCTATGTGAATTTCAGGAGTTTTAACCTGCATAGCTTAAATCTAACTGTGGCATGTCACCCTGGGAAAAAAATGCACAAGCTCTCTCTCTTACACACACGTGTGTGTCCATGCATGGGGGAAGCGGAAAGAGAGATTTCATCCTATATTTAACAAGCTGTGTCTAAACTCTTTTTTATGGAGAAAGTGAAATAGGATGATCTCAAACTGAATTGCATTGGTCTTGGAAATATGTATGGGGATTTGTGTTTCTGGAATAGGATTTAGGCCAGAATGTTGCTCATCTTCAGTAGCACTGCAAAGGTGTAAGCGCAAAAATGTTGAAGTGATGTATTTTTGATGAGAACTGAAATATTTATAGATAGTGGTAGCTGAGATAGCCAAAGAAGGAGAGAGTTCAAAAGAAGCTGCTTCACACTTCATAGATGAACAGATAAAAAAGTATTACAGTTCTGGTAAATCAGCATCTACGTATCCATGGATCATAGTTAAAATTCAGAGACAAATGGGGCAGAAGAGGATTGAATTTGGGAAAGGTGCTACTTATCGTGACTTCAGGAGTTGAAGAGCTAGACTGCAAAGCATCAGATCACATGGTAAAGCTGTACCTGGATCATACCACTGCAAGAGGCGGGGGGGATGATACATGTATATGGTAAACTAGATGACATGGAGAGCAATTTGACAGTAGCTTTCTCTCTGTCATGCTCATTTCCTTTGTTTGGGGATTTTGAGCAGGGATAGGTAATGTGTGACTCTCCAGATGGTTTGGTCTACAGCTCCCATCAACCCTAGCCAGCAGAGCAGATGGTGAGGGATCATGGGGGTTGTAGACCAAAACCTCTGGAGAGCCACAAGCTTCCTGCTTTCATCTAAAGAAATAAAGTCCAGGAATGGTTTTGGCATGGGATTTCTTGTTTGTGCAACTGGCCCCAAGCTACGAATCAACAAAGTTTCTAGATTTAGACATGAGATACTGAATTCAAAGGCAAGCAGCTCCAGCTGGTCTGCTTTAAGGGAACTGTGGAGTTGATCATACAAAAGGTCTTGAATTGAAGCATTCCAGTTAAAACCAATGGCTGCCATCCTGCTTATTTTCCATAACATCCCTAGTGAAACATGAAACATGTATCACCTCCTGCTTCTAAGGCAATCTTGGACTATCAGTATGAGTGTAGCCTTCTTCATGCATTCTTCTCTCCATGCTGAAAGGATGCACGAGGAGACAAAGACTACAGCAGTGTCCTCTTCCTTATTGCTCTCAATGTCCTATACATATGGAAGGTGACTGTTGGAAGTCGAGAGCCTCTTCTATCCATTGGGTTTCTCCATGTGATTAAGAAGGACCCTGATTTTCCAGAGTCTTTCATCATGTGGAGATCTTCCATGGATTGCTCAGTGGGTCACCCACCATGTATACGGAGGATGTGGAGCCTTCTTCTCCTCATGCATTTCTCAACACAGTAGAGAAGAATTCCTGAAGAGGGCCACTTTTTTGCGAGATAAGCCTTGCCACACACAAAAGATAGGAATGTCCTGAGTGTGTGAAAAGTCGCAGATGCCTTCTGAAGGCCAAGCCTCAACAGACCAATCTCAGGTGTTTTGCATTTGGTATTTGAATCATAGTGGGGGTGGAATAATGAAGAGGGCTTCCTACATATTTTGTACTGCAAATAGAGTCTTCCAAAATGGGACCTTCACTGGCAAGCTTGTGTGATAGGATGCTACCTGCTACCACGAGTGATCCACTGTGCCAGTTGACTGGCACTAAAGAGAGGCTACTTGGTCTACTGAAGCCCACATGAGATCTCCTGCTGGGCAAATGAAACAAACAAATGGTATGATTGTTCCTGCTACAAATTCAGAAATTCTGAAATGAAGCAAGTTCTTCTTTTAAATACGGAAAATTCAAATGATTATCTGAGCAAGTTCTTTGGCTTGTCATGTCATCTGAACCTAGCTATAGCATTGTATGTCTCTGTGTATATGTAAATACAATAATGAGGAAGCTTTCTCTATTATATTGATTTCTTGCTTTGTTCTCATGGGACAATGAAAAGAATGGGAACAAGGACCCAATAGTTAAGAAAGTTATGCACCATGAAACGTAAAGCTGGCAAGTATATTTGTCACACAAGGTTTATGTATTGCTTTATAATAAGAGTGCATGTACAGAATGACTTATTTTAAGTGTTCTTATTATACATGATTTAGACTTTTTAGGGCAATAGAATAATCAATATATGCATGACCATGTAAGTTTTTCTATATTCATTGGTATTTTTGACATATGCATTTGCTTTACTCTCCTGAAGATTTAATTAGATATTTGCTTAAGTAATGAAGAAATAGACAGAGATGAACTGGAAAGAGGTTTGAGGCAAAGTGAGCACAAACCCAGAGCCCCCAAATTAGTGATGTGGAATCAAAGGTTTTTAATGTTCGTCGCAGCTGCCATTCATGGCAAAGAAGCTCACTTTGAGCTTCTTTATGATGCCGCTTGTTAATAAGGACAGATGAAGCAGCCTCCACATAAATCCAAAGTGTAAAATGTAAGTACAGATTGTAACTTGGCACCCATAATGGCCGAAAGTATGGGAAGAATTTATTTGAAGAGCTTGTCAGCAGAAAATAATGGTCCATAATAAAAAGAAGCATTTAAGCAGATAACCATTGTCATACAAATTAATTGCTGTTTGATGTACTAAAAATAAGGTTCCAGAGGGGAATATTTTAAACTGATAACATATGCTAATTGCTAAAAGAAATGGGTCAAAGTAATTCCTGGCCACTGCAAAATGAATTGCCACTTTTGGAATTAAAAAACCTGAGTTCAGAGCCCTTTAAAGGTCCTGATATTTCTAACTCTTGAGATAAGCCCTACTTACCAGATAAGCAAATGCTGATCGGGCTGGAGCTGTATTGTACCAATGCGGCACAGAAGAAAAAAAGAGTAGGGAGAACTCAGTTCTTGTCACCACTATGACACAGGAAGAGTCTTGGGTAACCTTGAGCAGCTTCTCAAATGAACTTTCATCGACAGGTTGTGTGGAAGTGGTAAGTGACTAACCCCATGAAAAAGAGACTGGCAAATGATATTGCAAAAGACTTTGCATTTGGGGGTACATCTGTTCCTTTTTCCAGGCACCCAGCTAGCCATGCTGTCCTCCACAATTCCCCTTTGCTTCCTCCCAGCCATCCACTTCCAGCATCCTGCGGCCTCTGAACATACATGGTTGTTTTTGGGTCTCCCTCCTTTGGGATTTTTTCCCCTAAAGTTTTGTTGGGGTTGTTGTTTTGCAAACATCAGAGTGCCCTCCCCTCCAGTTTGCCTGCCTTTTGCACACTGGGAGTGCTGTTTGAGTTATAGAAGCAATTGCACTAGCTGGTGGATATAGGGAATGTGTGCACTTCTCTCAAAATGCAGCCTTCGGAGCTAGAAAGCTCAGACTCTGAAGGTGAGCTACAAGGAGTAGAGGAAGGATTAAAATGCATTACTGAAATGCCAAGGTTAGCAAACAAGATCAGCTAAGCAGCTGCTGAGAACTAGATGGCCTCTGATTCAGGGGGAGACACTATAGAACAAGGATGGCCAGAGAGAGAGGGAGAGAAGGTTCACTAAGTCCATCTTTTGGTATCTAGCCAAACAAGTGGACCAGTTATGTAATGTCTGGCATTCTTACCATCTGGCCCACAAGCAGCACAAACCTTCCTGAGGATGGAGTCAGCCCCTTTTGGAAGGGAAGAGCTCAATGGGGTTCAGTTTGAAATCAGCTCCTGACATTGGCAAGAACTAACTCCATCCTTAAAAAGATCACTACTTTGATAGATGCTTTGTTGTTGTTAGTTGCGAAATCATGTCCGACCCATCACAACCCCATGGACAACATTCCTCCAGGACTTCCAGTTCTCCACCATCCCCTGGAGTCCACTTAAGCTCACACCAACTGCTTCAGTGACTCCATCTAGCCACCTCATTCTCTGCCATCCCCTTCTTCTTTTGCCATCTATTGTTCCCAGCATTAGGCTCTTCTCCAGGGAGTCCTTCCTTCTCATTAGATGGCCAAAGTATTTGAGTTTCATCTGCAGGATCTGGCCTTCTAAAGAGCAGTCAGGGTTGATCTCTTCTAGGACTGACTGGTTTGATCACCTTGCAGACCAAGGGAATAGCAGGAGTCTCCTCCAGCACCACAATTCAAAGGCCTCAGTCCTTTGGCGCTCAGCCTTCCTTATGGTCCAGCTTTCACAGTCATACATTGCAACTGGGAAAACCATAGCTTTGACTATATGCACTTTTGTTGGCAAGGTAATGTCTCTGCTTTTTAGTATGCTGTCTAAATTTGCCATAGCTTTTCTCCCCAGGAGCAAGTGGCTTTTAATTTCTTGGCTGCACTCCCCATCTGTGGTGATCTTGGAGCCCAGGAAAATAAAATCTGTCACTACCTCCATTTCTTCCCCATCTATTTGCCAGGAAGTGATAGGACTGGATGCCATGATCTGGATGCTACTTGTTAACAACCTTGTTATTACCCACTCTGCATTGCAAAGCCAGCCTAACTAAATAAGGGCCTGCATTTTAGAAGCCTTTTGCCATGATTTGCTATTAAAGGAAAAGGGTAGAGATGTTCTTCTGACATGGAGATGAGGGAAATGACACTCCCCCAAGCTTCTTGGAAACATGGTAAGATGCACAAGTATTATCTATTTTAATTACCTGTGCAAGAAGGCCAACAACCAAAGCTTTCTGGGAGGTTCTCAACAATATTCAGATGTTGTTCTCAGCCCAATATGCAGATATCACAATATTAGGCTACACAGCTTTTCTTAAGCATCTAACAGCTAGCTCAGGTGGGGAACTAAGACAGGTAGGTAAAGCAAGAAGACTGGCAGGCAAGGAATTGGTACTGATTTGAAGGTCAGAAGTAATAAAGCAAGAGTTCTCAGAGGAAGCTCCTGCAGCACCCTTGGCAGATCTTGGGGAATCCAACTTCCTTCTACCAGCTCCAGCTTCCTTCTACCTGCCCAGTTCTGGAAACCAGCATTGTTGTTCATTTTCATATTTTTTCAGGAACTGCACTAGCAGTCCATGGAAAGCATTATTATATTACCCATTTTCTTTCCCACTCCTTTCCTAATGATTCTTTCCACTTTTCTCACTGCAGCCATACAGGAAGTTAATATGATCAGTGCGCCTTCCCATCTCTTTCCTCAATATTCAGATTCTATCAGCAAGCACTTCAAGTTAGGGGACAATTGTGTGCCAGAATCCACTGTCTTAATGGATTTGCCCCTGCCATGTGGCTGCCTATTCCACCTGCATTGGTCTGCATTGGTTCTTTTTAGGTTATTTGAGGGATGGCTTCACTCATCCCACTAAGCCACCCTGTGAATGAGCCATGGTGAGCTCATTGTTCTCTGAAAGAAGCAGAGTATCTGACAGATGATCTTGCATCCAACTGGGGTTCTTTCCCTCTTCCTTCCCCCTTAGTCTAGATCCAGCAACTATCCCAAGGCCCTTTGCTGCAGAATCTGGCTTGTCTGCCCCTCCCCTTTCTGATCACCACCCCTTTTCATTCACTACCATTGTAAGTCTCCTTAAGGGCAATTGAGGTCATATTTTCCCCCAAACCCTGGAAATTGTAAAACTGTGTTCATGCATTTTAACTTTTTTGTTAGTCTTTCACAAGTGCACTTTTATAACTTTCTGACAGAAGCAGCTTGGCCTGATTGAGTTCTTTGTCTGTTTTAGCTGCGAAAGAGAGTGGCAAAGTGGCGTAGGTAACAAGTTGCCAAGGGGAGATTGCATGTAGGCTGATCCGTGCAGTTTCAGGGGTCCAGTCACCAAGTCATCAATGGAAAAGCACTAGTAGAAAGGGGGGTGGGCAGAAACAAAAGAGTGTGCACCAAAGCATCAGTAAAGGGGGACACGTGCAAACACAATATCTCCTCCTTAGAAATGCTATTCTATGATTTTTAAGTGTTGAACTGACAGCTTCCAGCTACAGTTATGAACTCCAGCCCATTTAAGCTCAGTCCTCCTCCCGCGTGCTTCTAATCTGAAGATCAGAAGTTGGCCAAGTTGGTAGTTTTTCAGCAGACTTCCATCTCTATGATGAGCCATGGTTTGTGTATTTGGGGGGCAGGGGGAGAAAACACCCTAAGGAAATTTGCACAAATCATCCTGTTTGTGCTATTCATGTAAATTTACCCTATTTGCACAAATAAAGGGATTTGTGCACATTGGAAGCTGGAAAGCACAAAGTTCTAGTACAATACGCACACATTGTGTGCGAATGATGGTTTTCAGTTCCCAATTTGCACAGATGGTGCAGATTTGCACAAATTCTCTTTGCATGCATGTGTTCGTGCAAATGTGTGTTTTAATTGCATAAGCCATGGCCTTAGAAAGACTTTGGAGGAGCATAAGGGGAGCAGTCTTCTCCATTTCTTCACCAGCTATGATGAGCAAATGAGAAGGCTCATGCTTATCTCCTGAGCTGGTATGAACTCCTTGGGCAAGAAGAGAGAGGTCCTGCAGAAAGCAAATCTTCCTCTTACGAAACACTTAGGAGATCTGGTGATACACAATTTAGCATCTCACCAGGATGACACTGAAAGCTAGGGTGTAGACTACTTGACAGAAAGGAATAATTGGATACAATTTCGGAAATCCATGTCCTTTGTTCGAGGAAGGTTGGTGGGTAGGAGTTTTCTTGCAGGAAGTCAGTGGATGGAAAGCTTTTTGCAGCTCTGTGTAAAAAGCCTTAAATTACTCTCTTCATTACACACACACACACATATATCTTGGAATAATAATCACTGAGCTGTGTAGAAAATGTAACAATTGTCAGCTGCAAAATGCCCATTTATCTCAGAAAATTTTGGACTAAGAATCAGAGCAGAAAATCTAGAGGATACATTAGATGTGATCTAGCCAAATTTTGTTTGAAGAATGCTTAATGTCAGAGTGATTGTTTGTCAGTTCCAATGATAAGCTCTTTCAGCTTTTCCAAAGAAAATAGATTTGCAAGATAATATAGAACACAATATATGCACTTTTTATGTAATTGGAGTATGAAACATTTTTTGCCTATGTTAAACCACCTCTTTATCATTCTAATACTTAAAATTTTCATATCCCACAGAGACCTCTACTTCCTAAAGCATGTTAAACATTGGATAATGGGGAATTATTTGGGGTTTGCAAGCACATGGGAACTGATATATTAAAACTCTTCCGTCACACTGCAGTCTAGCAGTTAGCTTGGTACCAAACATTTATCCCCTCTTCATCCTTCCTTAGCACTGTAGAATAACTAATTATACATCTCCTCTAATTCTCCAGGGATGGGGGTGGGGAATGCTTTGAACTAGCTGCTGCTTTTAGCATATTAGAGAAAAATAATGTGTATAGATATGATTATCTGTGCAAATGCACATGACCACTCACTCTGCAAGGAATAGATCATTTTGGAAAAAATGGCAGAGCATACATTTAAAAATTTCATAGGATGGCTGAATGCTTCCCTGAGTGAAGGTGCCACTTTTCAAACTTAGCACTGGGGAAGACTTGTTACTTTTGGGTACTCAATGTTGCTCCTGCTGCTTCATCCAGATAATCTCAGCAACACACCACCACCACCACCAAGAAATGCACTGGTGCTTGATCTAGATGGCACCGGGCAGTCTGGGCTCTCTTGCAAACTATTTCCAAAATTTATTTATTTATTAGATTAGTATAAAAGCTGCCCCATTAACATTACACTCTCTGGGTGGCCATTACAATAAAGAGAAATAGCATTAATAAATTAATGCAGTTAAACAGTTATAGTAAATAAACAAGATAAGACACAATATCTACAATCTAACAGAATGCAAATTAATAAAATTAATAGATAAAATTAAAATTAAGAGCGGTGGCATCAATAAATAGTTTAAGTAGTGCCATAGAGAAAACTTCCTATCAGACACCTAAAACTCAATAGCATAGGCACCTGATGAATCTCCCATGGCAGAGAGTTCCACATTTGGGGTGCCATGACAGCAAAGGCCCTGCTAATTGCAACCTCCCCCTTAGCCTCCCTAGGGAGAGGAACCTGTGGGATGGCCTCCATTGATGGTCTTGAGCAATGGGCAGGAATGTATGGAGTCAGGTGCTTCGTAAGAGTGCAGTCCTGACCCTCTTAGGCTTTTTCCAAGACTATTTCCAAAATGGCATTTGAAAGGCTTCCACACGTGGGTCTGGATTCTGTGACCATTCTCAGTTTCTCTTAAATCATTAACTTTTATAGGTTTTGTTAATCCACTCTATTAGGGAACTTGGGAGAGTTCAAGAATTAGTGGTCCTTTCTGTAGCTAAGGACTCATCACTGCCTGAACTTTCATAGGCTACTGCTTCCTCCTTCTATTCACAGCTCATAGTTCTACTCTGAAACAAAAGGTAGGGAGTGAGAGAGTGTTGTGGGTGCTCTCACAAAATGGCTGCCATGGGGAGTTTGTAGGCAGCACTTACCCATTCCTGAACAGGCTTGCAAGGAGGACATGGTGGTTACATACCATTCATTTCCCAGAAGGAAATAGGTGAGACAAGAAGTAAAGTGATTTGTCCAACAGCGTAAATCTAAGCAGAGGTGAACTCACAAGCCCCATAACACTCTGTGAAACCCAAACAAGCAGAGCATGGGAGGACAACATGTCACTCTGCAGCCAAGCAGCAGCCCAGTGAATTGAAAAAGGAACCCTAAGAAAGAAGATAAAAACCAGGAAAAGCAGGAGCTTAGTAGGCACCAAAAGTAGGTGTATGTTAGCACTTTCATGTCAGGCATGGGTACGGGACCCCAGATGTATGGATTCTAAGTGCTGACTCTGGCAAAATCCAAGGCATCCTGCTTAAATGATAAGCCAAAGGTTGCCAGAACTCAGGCCATCCCTCTCTTTGGGGATTTGCGATGAAGTCTATGGAAAATGTTTGGCAGAGCCTTAGAAGCTGCCTGGTCTGGAGTTGAATACTTAGAACTTCTAGCTCTGCAGCACGGAGTGGATACACACAACACAAAAAGCTATGGTGGCTTCTTGTGCAGGATGTTGTCCAAACCATGGTGTGGTTTTCCAGCATGGTGTGTTTAGATTTTAGAAACCATGATAAGAAACCTCGGGCTGTTCTAACTTTCCCATGCCTTACCATGGTTTCTCTGGTCATCCAAACCCAGTATTGTGATTACCACAGTATGTACAGGAAAGAGTGGCAGCTGCTCCAGCCATTCAACATGGGATTGAACTTCAGCCACAGTGGCTGATAGGATATGTGCCAACAGTGGGAGGACTGAGAGAGAAGGGTGGAAACCACGCTAGCATACAAAACACTTCATTGTCTGTCAGGCACATCCAGGCCAAAAAACCACACATCATGGGGACCACATAGTTTGCTTGTGCAAACCCAGTCATTGTCTACACTGGCAGACCATGACCATTCACAGCCATGTCCAGGGAATCCAACCCACCCTCAAATATGTACAATGCCGAATCATGTCTTCTGCTACTGAGGGGAAAAATAGGTTGCAAGAACTGACAGGCAGGTGGAAGCAGAGGGGTTTTTCAGCCACTTTGTTTTACTGGAGGGTACATTTTAAAAAAGATATCCCCACTCCCTTTTCCACTGAGACCTCTAACTCCATGTAATTTGTGAACTCTAGGAAGAAAAGGAACAACATGTTCCCAAAAGAGAGCTTCTGCTAATTGGAAGATGTAGAGATGTAATAAATAAAATGCCTGTTTTAAAAAATTGGCTGCGAAGAGCCTTAATTCCTGCTCCTGGATAAAATGGGCTTGAGAGTGTCATTTGCATGCTGGGAGAGCTGCTTTTCCAAGGGTTCATCCTATGGGGCTGTTGTAACATTTAAAGGCCATCTCCTGTTCAGTGGGGAGGACTTGCAGTATCAGCCCCACATGAGCATTTACAGAATGAAGGCTTTTCAATGTTGCCTCATCCCCATGAAACAAACCAACAGAAAATCAGCCCCCTGGTGCTGAGCAAATATACCCAACCCTTCAGGCACTCCATATGAGTGTAGAAACACCATGGGTTATAAACACAGATGCAGGAGTCTAACAGAGTGTTGCTCCATTCTGCAGCTACCTCAGGTTCCCAGGGAAAGCCAATTGTGCCTGGCAAGAAAATGTTGAAGACCATAATAATGTAAGACAAGCCATGCTGGATCAGACCCAGTGTCCATCCAGTCCAGCACTCCATACACATGGCGGAATTCAGCTGCTCATGGGATCTCCCAAGCAGGATGGGTGCAAGACCTCCTCCTGCCCAAGCTCCTCAGCAGTGGGTGTATGCAGGCATGATGCTTCTAGTAAAGGAGGTAGCCCATGGCCAGCAAGGTAGTAGCCACTGAGAACCTCCTCCTCCGTGAGTCTGTCCAAACCCTTTTTAAAGCCATCCGGAATGGCGGCCATCAACACTTCCCATGCCAGTAAATTCCATAGTTTAACTGTAATGCTGTTCGAAGGGGGACTTACCGGTCTTAAACCACCCACCAATCAGCTTCATGGGATGACCCAGGTTTGGGTGTTACGGGGGAGGGAGAGAAATGTCTCCCTTTACACATTCTGCACACCATGCATTATTTCAAGCATCTCTATCATGTTTCCCTGACTCGCCGTTTTTTGAGGCTGAACAGTCCCAGTTATGGTAGCCTTTCCCCACAGGGAAGCCGCTGCAGCCCCTGGCTCATTTTTGTTGACCTGTTCTGCATTTTCCTCAACTCAATAATATCTCCTTTTCAGATGAAGCAACCAGAACTGAACACAATATTATAACTGTGGTTGCACCAAAGATTAGTATACGGGAAGTAAGATTTGGGCAGTTCTATCCTGCTCCTAGCAGAAAGAGCAAAGGGACTCCCATTCAGAAAGAAAGCAAGCCTGGGCAGGCTAAGTTGCTCCAGGTAGGTAGAATCCAGTGAAGATAACCAGCAGGCAAGCAAAGGCAGGCTCAATCACATAAAGGGCAACTGAAGCATGACTGTGGCTAGCTCAGCAGGCTGGCTAAGCTTAGGATGATGTTGTCTCAGCAGCAAGCTGAAGCCTAGTATAGGCAGCAGTGAAGATCAGCTCCACCCCATTTGGAGTTGCTGCATGGACTGTCAACGATACTTCACATAGTTTGCAGTCTTAAGAGTTTTGCAAGCCTGTAGAGATGAAGGTTCTGATGAGGGTTCATCTTCTGAATCAGAAGATGATGACAAATCAGTATTTTATGACTGGAAGGAGTCCTTGACTCATGAGGCTGTGGAGCTCCATGTCTTTTCATTGACATTGAGAATCTCTGTATGATCACTAGGGTGTTCAGTGAAACCATCTTTAATGTTAGAACCTTTAAAAAAAAACCTCTTTCAGCTGATGCAAGCATTTAGGATTTTTATTTCTCTTTGTTCTTCTGCAGCCCACTGCAAAGGCTTCACACCATGACTGGGCACTTTTATAAGCTTGGTAGACAGGCTTATGGTCTGCTCTGGGTAGCTGCCACAGGAAGATTGGGACAGAAAAACTGAGTGAAAACACTCTGGATGAGATTCCCAGGTGTGCATGAGAGATGGAGGGCTCTGGTGGGAATGGCGGCTCAGACTCAGAGGAGGGGGAGTGGACAGCTGAACCAGCCATGGCTCAGAGTTCTCACTCTGATATGGGGGTTGTTGAGACTAGCGAGGCCCTGGCTGCCCAAACCCTCTCAGTGAGCCAGCCCGAGCCAGCTCTGCATCCAAGCACTTCCAGGACAGCCACTGAGCCTCCACTCCCTCCTGGTTGTGGGAAAGAAGCCAGCGGGGAACAGGCTGGGGAGGGGTTCTCGGGAGGAGAACTTGACAGCCAGGATATGGACACACGGGCCCGTCGACTCACCCGCTGGCTGGACCAATTAGGGGCTCAGTGGGAGAACATAGGCATGCCCAATTCCATAATGTACCCCCTTCCAGAGACCGGCCCCAAAGGGTTCATAAACAGAGCTTTGGGTGAACAGGGTCAGAGCGAGGGGTCAACTTTTCACCTGGAGTGCGTGTTTCGAGGCTTGTGAATATGTATGGAATAAAGACTCTTATAATAATTGCTGAAGTGCCTCTCTCATTTGGAAGGGGACACCTCCCTCATGACACTGTAACCAATACATGTAGTGTTGTTACCACTAGGCCAGCCTGCCCTAATCTGGCACCAAAACAACCAGATGTTCTGGACTAATGTTGGAGCCCAAAATATCTGGAGGGCAGTAGATTGGCAAAGACTGCTCTAGATTTTAGCCTTTAGAAATGACAGTTGTTTCCAGCCAGTGCGACTGGTGAAGCAAGCTTTGGGGGCTGAGGTCATGTTCGGTTCACAAGGGGCAGAACAGGGAGACACCGTAAGTAAGAGCAGCACATGAAGGCCCTGTTTACATTTCCGTTTGTTTTTAGTTATGCACATGAAAACTCTCTTCCTGTCCATCCACCCACAATACCTGCTTCCTCCGTTTGATGTCTTCCACTGGGGGATTCATTAATATGGAAATGATTAACTTAATGTTGTTCTACAAGTAGAAAAATACAGATTACTGAGCAAATTGAGCTGCTGGCTGCTGCTTCCCAAATGCTGGAATCATTCCGAGGATGACTCATCAGCACTGATTCTACCCCAAAACCCCATTATTTATTTCAGCACCTGCTTTCCAGATCAAAACGTATCTGCCATCATTTTCAGCGAGGGTAAAAATCGGAGGGTTTGGGAAAACGTGGAGAACTTCAGCATTTGTTTGTTTAGGGTTTAGTGTGGTCCTGAGCATTGACCATCCTTGCAGGACTGATAGAAATGGGAGCTCGAAGTATCTCGAGGGCACCAGGCTGGGGGAAAGTGATTTAGCATTTCATTGAGAGAGAATAGTGCCTGCTCGCTTGCGTGTGCCATCCTGATGAGCGGAAAAGAGGATTGCAGCCATCACACAGCAGAGGCAGATGCATGGAGATAAAATAAATCTGCCTTTGTTATTTGAAAGGCATCGCAGCATTTGCAGAGTACCTGCATTGCACTGAATGATTGTGGGAAAACCTGCCAAGCCCTGGATGGGTTTTCTCCATCTCCCCCCCCCCCGCCCCGCCGACCCCACCGCTTGGTTCACATCCTTAGCACTTGCTACCAACATCCAAGTAGTCTGACTATTGACTATTGGAGGAGCTCTAATCAAGAGTGACTCCAGAGTCCACATGGTTACGTGGCAGAGGCAGGCCAGTATTTCCACTCAAGGGCGGCCAGATATGAGAATGTACTAGCAGGAACAGCAATAGCAACAAGGAAAGGGGACGTGGTCAACCCCAACCAGCAAGACTTCAGCCTGTTCTTCTGAGATTGGCTTCAATTAGTTGACAAAGCACTTGGTCACCCAAGAGAACAAGTTTAGCTTGTGAAGTGTATGGAACCAAAGGTCCAGTTTTCCATGGTGCCCCACTGGCAGAACTCAGGAGGCTCATTTTGGCATGTTCAAAATTAGCTAGGGTGCCATCCAGAACCTGGTGCTCTCCAGTTGTTTTGACTACAACTCTCAGGGCTCCTGACCATTGCCCAGGCTGATGAGAGTCGCAGCCCAAAACTTCTGGAGATCACCAATTTGGGGGGGGGGGGTACTGCTCTAAAGAACTTGGACTCTTCATCCCATCAAAATCTCTATGATACAAACTGCCTTTTACTAACTGTACAGTTCCAGCACTGTTTGATGAGAAAACCTGGAGAAATGCCTTTCATTGCTTCTCCGCATTTTTCAACTATTTTCTCCTGTAGTTTCAGAATGCCCAACACACCTTCCAAATCAGGGCAATCCTCTAATCTTTTCAGCTGAGCCGACATTTTTAGCACTTCCATTTTAATTCTTTGCTTTTCCCCCCCTAAGGCCAATTCATATGCAGGTTATATGCAGGAAAGATTATCTAACATATGTGTAACATTTAATGGGAAACAAAAAACATAAGTGCAAGTGCTTATTTGCAGGACTAATCTACATCCACTAAGTCAATATTTCCTTTGTTAAGAGAAAACGGACTGCCTGGATTAACAAAGCACAATTCTACTCTGTAATTCCTAGGATAAGAAAACACAAGTTGCTTAGCTAATGTTGACTTTGGAAGCTTCTCTTCCGCTGGCACCATTCCATCTCACCCTGATGAGTACCTTCCAAAACTGCAGTCTCATTCTACTTGATTTGCAAATTGAAATTTCTAATTAGCTCTGAAGCAAGCAATTTAGCTGTGTAACCAGGTAGCTTGTTTTGTTCTTTAAAATGGAAGACACACTGATAGGGTGGTGTCTAAAATACGGCACATTAAACACTTGCAATTCCCATTGCACTACTGGGGGTGTGCATATATTCACTTCTTTTTCTGTCCCCCAGGCAAACCAGCCAATCAGGCAGATATAAACCATTCTGAAAACCAGTATGGTTTGACGTACTTTTCTGCCAACCCGTGGTTTTCAATTATGGCACATTTAACTTCTATTGGAGAAGAATACAGACTTCACATTTGAAGTTTATCTAGTAAATTATGCTGGTGTTCCCATTGGCTCCTGGGAAATGAGGCTGAAAATCCCCAATTGACCTGCAAGTAGTTTCAGACACGACAGTTGGAAAGGTAGTTATAGACCCATGAGAGACAAGGAATCACCTGTTCCCACTCAGGCTGGGAATGCAGCCAGCCCTCAAGCTGTCCTATTCAACACTTCCATTTTGGGACCCAGTTTGGAGCCAGAAAGTACATCAGTGGAAGAAAAATGAAAAGCAGCAAGCCAGAGTAAAAAATCTGCTTGCTGTGAAACAAGGGTACGGAAGGCAGATGAGGGGGCAACATTCAGATTTTTCTCTATATGTTCTTTAGAAATGTGGCTGAAGTGTTTCCCATTTTTTCACTGTTCATTTCCTTGCCACGTTGTAGGATACATCATTGCAAAAAATTTCCAGCAGCTGAAGTGTTGATGGAAGACTCCCCTGAAATGTTGGAGATGATCGTGCCTGTCCAACAATTACATCCAGAATGAATAACTCTTGGTTTTCTGTAGTATCTAAATGAAAGAACCATCCTGTGTGAAGCACATATATTCTACCTGAATCTGCTGTATGAGGATTGTCTCTCTTTCTTCTAGGGGCGACTCTAAGGATCGTATCACCTATCGCAGTTAATACACTGGGCAGCATTCCCTTCTTTCATCCCTTTGGATCTGGGAAAAGGACAAGTTAGTGGCACTCCATCCCATATTCCTCAAACAGAAGCCAAATGAATCATGGAATAGCAGAGTTGGAAGGGGCCAGAAGGCCATTGGGTCCCTCCCACCTGCTATTGCAGGACGCTAAGTTACACCATCCCGTTTGGGATGGCCTCCCGGTAGATTTTTAGTTCAACACCAGCAAGAGGACAATGACCTTCACTGTATCTTAAGACAGTGGGTCAGCTTAGGGGAGGCCAAGTGGCACACAGAACTCTGTCCTACAGTGGTTTGCCACTGCCTTCCACACCCCAGAATCTGCAGTATGAGGCAGGTACATCCTTTTCCCTCATTAATGACTGGGGCCTCCCTGATTTGAAAGGATGCATGCCAGTTGAGTTTGGACAGAATGTTGCAATGTTACCAACGTTTTCCTGACTCAAAGACAGACTTGTGAGGTGCACCTAGTTCCAAAGAGACCCTGTTCCTTTTTCAGTTCAGGATTATAATGCAAGCCGGAGAATTAAGCCTTGTCACTTGTGTGGTTGAAACAATGGCTGCGTTTGCATGGCATGACATTCCACAGTGGTTTCTTGTGCAGGATGGATGGATGGTCTGAGGTTGGCATGGTTTTCCAACCTTGGAGCTGGCCCCATAGGATAGCACTCTAACATATATTTTAAAATGTCCACTGAAGATCAGACATGATCAACGTTACAAATTGTTGATAGTGTTAAAAAAAAAAAAAGGAACATGGAGAATGTTTGTTAACAGCCTTCAGGAAAATCCATAACCAATTTTGTGCACCCTTCTCCTTTTGCTCAATAAACACATTTTTGCAAGCAGTGCTCCTTATTTAATGCATGTTAACATTATTTCCCCTAATATGCAAAAGTTTGTGTGCATTTTCCAATGGAATTTAGATCCACTGTGTTTGATTCAGTTGTGGGAAACTTGAGGACCAAATCTGGTCATCTGAGGCTCCCATGATGTATCTACTCCCTTGTATCTACTCCCTTGATGTATCTACTCCCTTGTATCTACTCCCATGATGTATCTACTCCCTTCCCAGAGTCTGTTGGCCTTTATGCAGCCACTGAGCATTTGTTGACTTCTCTGCTTTTGTGCAATCTCCCCACCCAATTCTAAACAGCAGAAATAACTTTCCTAAAGTGTACTTACTGCAAATATGAGCTCGATGCTACAATATCCTGATAACTGACCCAAGCCATTTTGCCCTTGGCCTTGCTCACCAGTGGGGCAGGACCCTTGAGAGCTTCTCTAAAATGAAAATGTCAGTCCTCGGTCCAAAAGAGGTTCTTCACCTCAGCCTAGAAAGCATGCTGTTACTTGGGTTAAATTAGCTTGCAGAATGGTGTAGTAAGCACTTTATTAAGTCCGTATTGACATTTTCTGCTATATATTGCAAGGTCTAGGACATCCCTTACCAAAACATTTGCACTCCCTCAAAATAATCATTTTGGGCTGCTAACCTTTGAACAATTTGATGCTCTTCTTTGCCACTGAATACTCATTTGGGGGAGTGCTGTGCAGAATACATTACTGATGGTCCATAAAAAGCTGTAGGGCAAATTTCTCATTAATGACATTATTAATAATTGTCACGGAAAAGAGCCTAATAGCATCAGATGTAAACGTGGTCCTATGACTCCGTCTTTATTATTGAGATAGGGGGATGCATCATTAAGTCCTACAGACCATTTCCATGGAGCTGTACAAAGAGCAGGCCTGCCTTGCACTCCGCAGCATATAGTCAAAAGGAAATGAAAAGCTGTTCATTAACGATTCAAATTTTATAAGTCTTGTTTTCAATTAATACAGAGGGAAGCAGGACTGGGTTCATAACTTCTTTTAAGTTAGTGCAGTTCCCTAGTTACAGAACTCATTAAGAATGCAATCTTTGTAAGTTTAGATGTCGGGGGAAAGAAAAACGCGAAAGCCCCGCACCTCCTTACTCTGCTGGCTGAGTTATGCTTGGCATTGCAGGCCCTTTTTCCTGTTGAAATGTGCAGAGGACTGAGCCTTGAGCCGTCCTGGTCTTCTCCTCATTTCATTCACCAAATTAAGATGCCCCTCTCAGCTTCTAGGTGCTGGGTTGAGTCCCCAGAATGTGTTACCCACACGTCATTGCAGGTAAAACTCTCCTGTGTCCGACATATGACCAGGCGCAATGCTGATTGTGCTGGCGGGGCAGCAAGCCCTGAGTGGAGCAGCATGACAGTGGCCAACCAGTGGTCCGTTCAGCCACTGTAATTAGGGTGGAGATTAACCCTCCAGCATCTGCCCCTGCAGGCCTTCCCAAGCCTCCTCTTGTTTGGTCCAGCCTTCCAAAGCAAGCCAAGCCAAGCGGAAGCTTGCAAGCGTTCACAGACCCCTGGTTGCACAACCAGCAACCATCATTGGCATCCATTGCAGCAGCCCATGTTTTCATGTGGAACCACCCAGAAAAGGCGATCTCCATGACTGGGCAGGTGGGTAAAAGAGACGGTGCGCTTTCTGGTCTCCCAGTCCCAGGAACGCTGGTACTAAACCCTTAAACTTGTCCTGGTAGCAGATGGGCAGCCAGTGCAGTTCCTCAGCAAGAAAACCGAAGACGGTAGTACATGCATTGGTAACTTCCAGGCTCGATTTCTACAGAGCACACTGCATAGGGCTACCCTTGTGCCTATTCGGGAAACTGCAACTAGGACAAAATATGGCAGCCAGGCTGGTCTCTGGGACATCATGGAGAGACCACACGCCACCTAATTGTTTATTCATTGAGTTTTACTTAAAAAAATAAGGCTGCTTGTTAAGGGGAAACACTCTTTGGGAGTGCAAGATTAAGCCACCCCGAGGCTTTGTTGCGATGGGGGTGGCATAGAAATGTTTTAAATAAATACATTTTAAATAAAAAGAAAGCAGGTCTGTTGGCCCATTAGAAAATCGTAATAAGGACTGCCACATTTTTTTTTCTTTTGCTATCTGCCTAACAAAGGACTATGGGTTCTGATTCACTATATAAAGAGAAATGTGAATAATGGGTAGCATTTAAGTAACATTGTTACCTTTTCCATTGCCCAAATATTGCCAGATGCATTCTGTGGGTCCACAAATCACACGGCAAACTCAGAAATGTATGGACTTTGCCAATTGCTGCCATTTCCTGTCTGGAAGGGGTAAATTGGGCACGTCTTGATAAAGCAAACAAACAGATACATCTGTATACTGGAGGTACTATCTACCCATCATGACAGGTAGCCATATTGATCACTTCTGTTGAGTTGATGGCAACTTAGAAGTGTTTAGCCTTGAGAGCGTGGTAGTTATTTTTAAGGGCAAACTAGGGTTGGGTACGACACAAAGCTTCCAATAAAAGTAGTCTTCTTGTGTGCCCTATCCCCTGAGAGCCAGTGTGGTGCAGTGTGGACTGGAGACCTGGGGGAGTTGGTTTCTTGTCTCCACTTGGCCATGGAGCCAGGCAGGTGACTTTGGGCCAGTCACAGACCTTCAGGCCAACCTTCTTCACAGGCTTGTTATTGTGAAGGTAAAATTGAACTATGTAACCCACCCTGGGCTCCTTGCAAGAGGAACCAAGATGGACTATAAATGATGGCGGTGGCGGCAGTGACAGTGCTGGGATGTGTTTGTTTCATATCACGGCACCATCCTGTTCATTTCCCTGCTTCCATTCTATACCAGCCAAGGAAGTAAATGTATCTACACCTTTTGAAGGAGTAGAAGGTGGCCTGCATGTGCCATTTTTGCTGGTCAAACTCCTCCGTAATTAAGCATGAGTTCCATGGTCAGAGTCGCCATCCGAAGCTTCCAGCCCTAAGAATATCGGTGGCCTCCTCTCGCTTCAGCAGTCCTCAATGGTGTTTTGTGGCACACAACACCAGTTCTCTGCTCTTGAGACGGCTCATCAGTATGCAGTGCAACCCTGGCACCTCCATATAACCTTGATGAATTAAAAAATGGCTTATCAATATTCAATCATGCTACCTCATTTGTCCATTTCTTTTCTTTCTGGCATTTCCAGGTTGAAATCGGCACCAGTCTAAGTAAATGGGATTAAAATTGCATACCCCCCCCCCTGCCCCTGGTTTAAGCTGAAATTAAATCTGTCTGCCACGAATGCTGTCCTAAAACACACTAGTTTAGCGGGGTGATCTAATGCATGGTGGCAGACATGATATTAGCAAGTGCTCCTTTTCATTAAAATACTGGTCTTCCAGAATGTTATCAAACATCTGATTTAATATTTCACTGGGAAGCTAAAGCAATGGCAGAAGCAGCCTGTCCAGTGTCTTTTAGCATTAAAATTACATTTGCAGGCCTGGTGGTCGGCTTTTATGAGGCTGCAACGCCCCGAGGAGGGAGGCTGGTTTCAGAACACAAGTCTAAGCATGCTGATCATTGGTAATTTCTCACATCTGCCTCTCACATCGCTTTTGCTTTGATATATCTCTCTTTTCAAACCCATAAAAATACCAGCTTTTGAATGCAACTAATAACATCAAGAAAGTAGTGTTGTCATGTGGATCACTTAACACTAGTATCTAAAAACCTGAAAATTACCGCATCAGTACATCTCACAGTTTAGACATGACATTTCTGACTATGAAGCATCTCAGGCATGGAACTTTTAGAGCTAAATCATAGTTCATTTTTGCTAAACTTGGGTATGAAAATTATCTGAGTTGAAATGGCGCAATGAAGATGCTGCACCATCAAGGAAATGGTACACATACTTTTAAAAATGAAAAGCAATCAAACAAAAAGCTGTGTCTCTCTGCTGCAAGCATATAATCACTTATTGATATAGAACCGTCTGGTATGTCAAAAAGTCTGCATGAGCACTAAACAGTTCTCTGCCTCAAAGAGCTTACAATATAAATGGAATGTGTGTATGAAGAAGCAAAGGGAACAAAACAGAGGGGACAAAGCAAACCGGGCCATTAAAATGAATGTGTATTAAGGGACAATTATGATCTTTTGTTTCAGCTGGTAATGAGGACTGAGGGGTAGCTGAAGACATTGCAGAAAAAGCCAGTGTTAAACTGCTCTGAGGAATGGGTATTAGTTTATTTCTGGTCTGTCATTTATTGCCTGGCTTCACCCATAGATCTTTCGTTCCATTTCTGCAAATGTGCTAAAAAAACCTGAACACCTAAAATGTGTATGTAAATATGTGTATTTTCTCTCTGCATTTTAAAACGCATCCTGCAATGTTTTTCAGCAGAGATGTGTTTTGGGAGTGTGCAAATCAGTGCATGAAGTCCCAACCTGAATGTGGTAAGAAACCCATTTCAGTTTCAGTCTGCCCGGAATCTACCAAATCCACATCTCTTGGACCAGACCTTGATCTGAGCTCCTATGCATGTATCTTTCCAAGCTTGCAATGCATTTAGACAACAAAAGATATGCATGAAAATGTCAGTGTTTGAAAAATGCACGCAAACACACTTTGCCAATTGTGCCTGTGTTGGGGGAGGCCTGCATACATTTCAAAAGATTGGACTCATGGGTGCAATTTCAAAAATCATTGCACACATCTGGAGAAATGCACACAAAATTAGATGCAAAATTAGATCTGAGAAGGACATGAGTCAGAAGACCTTTGACAAGGGCGCTCTCAAAGCTGATGGTGCTACGGGACATATTCTTTTAAAGATGTTATGTCAAATTAATTATTACACTTCTCCCACATCTTGTGCAGTACGCTTTGCACAAGATTACTCCCGGAAGTGCCTTTACTGGCAGTGAGTTACTTCCTAAGAAAGTTCAGTATAATAGAAATGAAGAGCAGAAGCAAAAACCATAGAAATGAGTAGTCTATAAACATTCTCCAGGAATGTTTACCAGCCGGAACCAGGACCGTGTTTCATTTTCTAATTCTTTCCCAAGTATTGCTTGGGAACGGATGGGTTCAATCGGTATCTACTGATATGCAGAGAATTAACTTCCAGTTCGCTGGCAGGAATGTGCCCAGCCGTCAGCGACTGGAGATGGATGTTGCGGGGAGAGTGATTAGGGTTTCTGACAATAAGCCCATGCCTGCTCCTGACCCCACTTGGCCTTTCTTACACCTCACTGCATCCTGATCCATAGAAGCAGCTGAGCTGACTTTCTCTCACTTTGTTTGGGCACCCCGGGGCGGGGAGTGACTGTCGGAACATCAGTCACTAAAGACCTGGAATCCATCTTTGCAAGACAGCCACCCAAAGGAATGGTTTGCTTCAAGGTCTTTTGAAGGGGTGGTGGTCCTGTAACCTTTCTTTTAGAATTGCTAGCTTTCTTCTTAGAGGAAGTTGGCAAAGCATCAGAAAGAATTTTGCTACAGGGAAATAGAGATGTCTAAAAACTATTTTCAGTCCTTTTCTGCCAGAATTTATCCAGTTTGGCTCTCCCAGAACCCAGCTCAGAGCCTAAAGAGCATGAAGTGTGATTTGCAGAATGAAGAAGTATTTGGAAACTGCATCTGTCTGAGAAATGCCTGTGACCACAATTATTCAATGGGAGAAACTGCACACAGTGGAAATGCAGACAATTAATGTGTCCACAGTGCCTGCTTTTTGAGGGCAAAACCACAACCTGGCTAGGCTAGGCTGATGGGCTCTACATGGAACCACCTTTCAGGTGAGAGCTGGATGGTTCCTCGGACACCATGTTTTGCCAGGTGCGGCTTTTACCCTCTAAAGCCTTGTTCTGTTTAAGCTGAAATGACTTGAAGGGCCATTTTCACCCGGTATCAGCTTGTCCCCACTTTAAGCTCAGCAGGGGAGGCCCCAGGAACATACCTGTTCCTAAGGGCAGTTTAAGCTGTTGAGAACAAGGGAGAGGCCTTCTATGGGATGGCCCCACTCCTTTGGAATATGCTGCATCTTGAATCTGTCAGGCCCCATCCTTACAAGCCCTTGCAAAAATTCTGACAACCCTCTTGTCTTTTCACTTTTGGATTTTTCTTGAATTGCCCTTCGTCAGAATGCAGATGATTTTGAGTGGCAATTTCCGTTTTACATTTTTGCATTTTCTGGGCTGCATGTGTTACTATCATGGCTGGCATTTATTTAATTGCTCCTTTTTGTTTGTTGTTGTCACCGACTTTATTGTTTGAAAGGATGTTTTCCTTTAAAGGCAGCCCAAGAATTATCTCTTGCTGTTGCTTAAATTATGTTATATATTTAAGTTTGGCCAAACCTACAAGATATGCCAATTCCCCTGGGTTTTAACATCTTACACTCTTACGCTTCAGCTTACACTCCTTATTTCTCACACTCTTCTTTTATCTCAAGGTTATGTATTTCTTGGAATATCACATTATATTTGTTGTGTCCATTGTGTTCCAGAGAGAGTTGAATGAAACCCAAACTGGCCCAATTTCCTATTTAACACGGGAAGGTGCATTTTTATGCTAGTGTTGCCCTTTCTCCATGCCTAAACTGAAGATGATCCAGTGGCAAGAACCGTGGGAGGATTCTGTATCACAAGGATGCCTGCTCAGAGCAGCAGAAGCATCCCATACAAATCACAAGTCGTGGACCGGAAGGTATCCTAGTTTATCAAGAAGCTGGTGGCAGGGCCCATGCTCATCAGCACATGATGAAGGAGAAGGCCCATTCAGGTGTGTGCCTTGTGGCATAACCAATTGTGGTTGTCGTCATGCGCCGACAAGTCATCTCTGACTTACGGCAGCCCTGTGAATGAAAGCCCTTGGAAATGTCCAGTCCATGTCACCCCTGATTAGATGTTCTAAACAAAAGGTTTCCTTCCTTCACGGTGCTCATCTACTTCTTATTTGGTCTTCCTTTTCTCCTGCTGCCTTTGACTTCCCCTAGCATGATGGTCTTCTCCAGGGAGTCTTGCCTTCTCATGATGGGCCCAAAGTATGGGAGAGTCAGTTTTGGCATTTTTGCCTCTAGAGCTTGCTTCAGTCTAGGACCCACTTGCTCAACTTTCTGCCAGTCCAGGATATTTGCAAAGCTCTCCTCCAGCACCACGTTTTGAATGCATCCATTTTCTTCCTGTCAGCTTTCTTCACTGTTCAGTTTTCTCACTTATACATAGTGACTGAGGATGCAACCACATGGATGATCTTGGCCTTGATCTCCAGTGAAACATCCTTACACTGGATGATCTTTCCAAGTTCCTTCATTGCTGCCCTTCCAAGTCTCACTCTTCTTCAAATGTCTTGGCTGCAGTCTCACTTTGGGTGTCTGAGCCAAGGTGTGCAAAATCTATCCTAATTTCAATTTCTATAATGTTGACAGTAAAGTTCTGTAACTCTTCAGAAGTCATGATTTTTCTTTTCTTAATTGTCAGCTGCAGCCTGCTTTTCACACTTTCTTCTTTCACTTTCATCAGGAGCTATTTCATAACCATGAGTTACTGCAATGTTCACATTTACAGATATTCACTATACATTTCTGCAAACTGGGTCAGCTCATAGGCAACTGGTGGACCTGCTTACAGTCCTGAATGACTGTGGGTGTCACCTTCATATTCCTGAAGGACATAGCAGTGTGTTTTCTCTTTCAGAAGTTGGAAATTAAGAACCACTTGTTGCAACTCTATCCCTGACAGCTTTCAGGCAGATTTCCAACCTATGTGGGACCACCAAGAGCTGTGCAAAGTAATAGCATGACAACAGACCTGCAAACTATTTTAGAAATTTGGTGATTTGCAAAATAGCAATGTACAGTTTTGTGATTTTGCTGAATGTGCAAAAATGTCATAGGTTGCACCTCAAGGGTAGTATCTGTCTCTGTGAACATGCAAAAGATGGAAACAGCCATGATCATTGCACTTCCAAAATGCGCTTCATATTTAGCTCTGGCTATGATTCAGGAAGTGGGCATCTTAGAATGGAGTGCTGGGAGATGGGTGTGGTATAGAGAAATTACAGGAGTGGGAACCTTGGTTCTTACATCTCTAGTGACTAGACAGTGGTCTTAAAGCTGGTGCTAACCACACGACCTGAGATGCATTGGAGGACCATTTGGACCATGGGTCCTCGAACCACAGCCCGCAGGCTGGATCCAGCCCGCCGTGCCCATTTATCCAGCCCGCCTTTGATTATGCAATCCCAGGGGTGGCCAGGCCGGGGTGTGCCAGGCCTGCACCTGCTGCCACTGCCTTGCTGCGCCTGCGCCTGCCACAATCTCACCATGCCCGCACCTGCGGCCGCCGCCTCGCTGGCCCAAGCCTGCCACTGCCACCTTGCCAGCCTGTGCCCACTGCCTTTCAACTGGCCCCCTGTTGAAAAAGTTTGAGGACCCCTGATTTAGATGATGTTTGTGTGTTTGCCCTGTTTGCATATGAAGCATTATGGGGGGAATGGGGAGAGTTTTCCTGATTTTAAAAAGGCACATGGTTGAAAGGGATGGAACTTCCCCTTTTCCATCACTCTGCTGAACAACCTAGCACATCTGCACCCGATCCAGGGGTGGGTGGTGGGGGTAAAATGAGGAAGGCCCAGCTGCACAATCTCTTTGTTAAAATGAGACCCCCATCCATCTTTTGTTTTACATATGAAAGGATCAGATTGAAGATTGCACAATTACAGTGGCGGCCATTCGCTTGGCTCAAATCGTTTTGCTTTTGGGTGTTGTGGTTTTCAGCCCTTTCAAGGTCTTTTGGAAGGAAAGAAAGTTAGCGCAGTGTTGTCCTACTGAAGGGACTTCTAGGTGATCTCTCAGGCCCAAGACTTATGATCTGGGTAGGGAAAAACAGTGGGAGTGGATGAGAACTGACATTCTTTCAAGGTTGCTTGCAGCTCCCGGAGAATTAAGCTTGTTATCATAATTGATCCTGCAGGGAATGTGCGGCCATGTTCATTTGTTTCCAAGCTGACGTACTGTGAGATGGCAAACAAAATTCTGACCTTGCACCTGGCTCCAGCCACAGCAGAAGGAACTGGACCCGAGGGGCACTGGCATTCTCACATAGCGACAAAAACCTAACAAGGAAGATCTGAAAAAGTGATTGCCTAAGTTTAATTTTCCTAATAAATAACATCTTCTCCAAAGAGCATTCCAGGGCATACAGTCTCCTGTAATTGCATCTGGCCATGTTCTAATTTGCAGGGAAAGCAAGAAGGCATAGCGTGCCTCGCCACAGGCACAGGTCTTCTCTTACTCATGGCTCTGCAGATGGCAAAGGTGAAGTTCTTAAAGAATCTGGATAGCTAAGGGGATGTTCGGTCATTTTAGAGAGCCAGTGTGGTGCACTGGTGAATGTGTGGGCAGAGACCTGGGTGATTCTGTTTCTGGTCCCCACTCAGCTATGAAGCTCTCTGGAGGACTGGGCCAGTCACAGACTCTCAGCCTGACCTCCCTCAAAGGGTTGTTGTTGTGAGGATAAAGAAGGAGTAGAGGAGAACTATGTAACCCACCTTAGGCTCCTCACAAGAAGGGAAAAAGCGGGATATAAATTGCAATGCAACAAGTTACATTGTGAAGATCTCTTCTTGCTGTTGCCAGAGTGTAGGACACGGAATAATCAAGTCAAGTGGCAACAACCCAGATTCAAGCCGGGCATCAGGAAAAGCTTTCTCACTGTCAGAGCAATATGACAGTGGAACCAGCTGCCTGGAGAGGTGGTGGGTTCTCCCACACTGGAGGCATACAAGGCGAAACTGGACAGCCATCTGTGTGGGATGGTGTGACTTGGTGTCCTGCAACAGCAGGGGGTTGGACTTGATGGCCTTCATGGCCCCTTCCAACTCTGCTAATCTATGATTCTATGAACAACAACCAATATTGCATGTATGTCATTTGTCACACCAGTGGGATGCTACTGTAGTCCAATATCGTTTGAAGGAGCTGGTACTTTTTAGGAGATTGTATTGTTATTGCTTGGTACATTAAGCCCTGCCTTTCCACTAAAAATAGTTCTCAGGGTGGTGGTTGGGCAGCAGAGACAGGGGAAGGAAGCTTTGCAGGCCATCTGAAGAAACCCAGTGGGCTGGATATGTCCCCCACCCAGGCCTGAGGACCACTAAACTTTCAATAGGATAACAATGTCCTATTGATATAAATGTCCTTGTGCTTGAACTCTTCACAACATTACTGAGGCTTTGATCCAAAGTCATACAGAAACTCAAAATGTGTGTGTGCGTGAACACAATGCTGGTGTATCAGAAATTGTTCAGCTGAAGCAGCATTCTCAGTCGAAGTAATGCTGAGATGACAATCATGGGCACTTAACCTTCTGCTTTATGTCCAGTAAGTGTGGAATGTGGCGTACTTTCTCTAGCTAACAATGTGCGGAAGGTGGGATCAATGGACCGAGGGGGGCAGTCCAAATGACTAAGGATTGAATTTGCTCTTAAAGGTATAAAATGTTTGGATTGCTAATGGTTGATGCTGGTCTCCCCTGAAGGAGGTGCAGGCTGCTCTGCATTGTTGGGTGTATGTTTCAATAAAGAGCTTTTGCTTTGTTTAATCGTGATGGTGGTTCATTGTCTCTTGCAGTTAGACAAACCTTTAGGCCAGTTGGGGTTAGAGTCCCTGTCAATACGCATACACTAAAGCACATTTTACTACAGTCACCAGCAGGGTTGTGAGGATCCTCCCAGAATCCGTCTTTCTTGCACCCATCAAACTTGGTTCCTATGCTTGGCCCAGCCTTGGGAGGCAAGCCGAGCTGAGATCAAGTCTGTGGATGCTCACAAATGCTAGTGGGATTCCTCTGCTCAGGGAGATATTCTCCTGTGCAACTTACACACACACAGCACAAAGACTCACTTAGGGCAGAGAGCAGGCTGGAGTAGAGGAAGTCAAGCCAAGGGATTCTGACAGATTTCCATCCCAAAAACCAATTCCTCACACAGTCTCCAGTTAATACCATTGCTGTCTTGCCTGGATCCCAGTTCATAGAACCATGACAGTTTAGAACCAATGTCCTCATCACCCAGTTAAGGCAATCCAGGGCTGGCTCTCATCTCATACAGAAGACATCCAACCTCAAAGCCTGGGACAATATATTCCACTGGCTGAGGCTGGAGGATACCCAATGAATGAGAAAGCCTAGTCACTTGTTGTAGCAAGATCCATGGTTGCTTTTGATGAGGAGCACTCCCTGAAAGTCATTGGAACTGATGAAGTGATGGATGATTGCAGAGATAAATGTCCTGGGCCAGTGAAATCCTTTTCTGCATGTTTGTCTAGGGCAGTCCTTCCCTGGGTTGCACAAATTTTCAGCTCTGTGGAGCCAGAAGCTTCAAGATGACCATACATGGTTGAAGTTACTCAGAAGACACTGTTGCAGATGCTTCATAAATATCTCAAGAAAGGCAGCAAGAGCTTGGAATGCAGCTAAAGAAATGCATGATTTTACTGTGCCTATCTTTGCCATATTTCTGCAATGGGCTCAGGAGATCAAAGTCCACTTCCTCATTCCCCCTCAAGATACTGTCATTCTATGTTAACTTTACTTCATCAAATTTTCTGGGCATTTTCATCTCTTTTCCTGTAGAATAAATGAATGAGATTAGTTTTTTTTTCCCCTCAAGGAGATAGGACAGACCTAATTGGCAGCATAATTTAAAACTTATCTTTATCATAGCTGAGCAAGGCAACCTTAATATACTGAGCAACCATACATGTGCTTACTCAGGAGTTGGGACTTATTCCAGGTTGCTGTCCATTAGATGAAAGTCTCCAATCCCAGAGATTCTGACTATCCATGCCCTGCTGGGTGTTTGCATCATTTTTATGTGAAATCAAGTTTACAAGTTTGTAATGACACAAACCAAATTCTTGTATCTCCCTGATCCTGTCTCTGGTGTTCAGGGAGGGAATTCTGTTCCTCTCTGCTTCAGTTCCACTTCTGCAGCATGGAGACGATGTTGAAAATGCACATGAATCATTTCGAAAAACAATGGTTCAGCATGAACTCCGGAGGACCTGACCTGATCCGCTGACTTTACACACAGACATATGCATGTTCTTGCAGAGGCCCAGTTTTTGCATGCTGTACTGTACTCCTTCAGGTGCGTGAATCATATTTTGCAATGTTTCTCAATTCGGGGGAAGGTGATTCCCTATGGAAAGGAAAAAATACAAAGGTAGGGAGACAGAATCTAGCTTAGGTCTTTGCATAATATTGTATCACCCATAAATTGGCATAAGCCAAAAATCATCCTCCATTTTGTCCATGTCTAACAGTTGATTCTCTCTGGGGGGAGGTTATTATACAGAAAAATGTACCAGAATAGGTTTTAATACTCATTGATGCACCTGTTCTTTTAAATTATTGACATGCTTCATGGAAATTAAGAAATGGAAGGGGAAGGGGATTCACTGAACCCTTTTGACAGCTAAAAGACTGATATTACAAAACTGGAAGGAAAAACACTTACTATAATTCAGTGGACTGAGGACCTTTCAGTGCTTTTGATATATGAATGGCATGAATATTGATGGCTGCTTCAACAAGATACCTATGTGGATGTTTGGTATACTTTTGTTGAAGCCTGTGCATACTTAGGGATGTGGAGGAATCCGTACTGGGGCTGTCACTCCATTGGTTTCCCTGGGCCCTGGACTGCAGTCCACTTTGCAGCAGCCCTGAGTCCAGGTTCCTGGTGCATGTACTCAGTACTTACAGTGCAATTGCCAGAAATCAAGCCTCTCCCATTGCAACGCTCTAGCAGCATCCATCTTCCATTCCACCTGCTGTAGCCATTTCTGCTGCTACACCCGATGTGGAAGACGGCTGCCGGTTCGTGTGTTTCCACTTGGCTCAACTCACTTTCCAAGACCAGGATGAGCATGAAAGGAAAACCCATGAATTTAAGAGGGAGGGATTCCCTAGGTTTCATCCAAACCCTATGTAGAATTGCTAGAAAATTGTTTGTGTTGCATACAGATCCATGTATGTATATGGGAAAATCCCTGATATAACCCTTTTTTATATATCTGGAATTCCTCTCTCCAGTTAAAGCTAGGAATTGCTACTTACAGAGGAACAGGACAGAAATACCTGTTGCTTGCCTTTGATCATGTCAGTGCACAAGTGTTAATTGGGTTTAAAGCACAAGGTAACATTTTTTTCTTTCCTTGCACTGGATACCCGCAAGCATCTGTATTGCAGATGGATGAAAATGCATGCAAATGGATGAAAATGCATCTACTTGTTCAAAAGGCATCACCATACCACCTTCCCAGACTTTACCACTTTAACCTACTTCTTTTTTATATCCTTGTAACAGATATGATGGTTTATGTCCATTTCCTAGGACTGCCGTTTGAGAATGGGCCTTTCAGACCACGTTGGCCTTTGGTAGCACCTCTTCTAACTATGATTCGGGTTAAATTTGTTACTGGAAAAGCAGAACAAAGCATCGGGATCCATGCACTGGCTAGGACTGTACCCCCGGAAGATGCAAGGCTGCCAAGGTTTCAGCATGGCCAGGAGTGTGTTTACACAACTAGGGCTGGTGCAACAGCAGTGCCCATTCCTGGAGATGAAAACTATTGTCTGTCTATGACCTATCAAGCTTATGCAACTTGAGACCAAACTATCTGAAAGGCTGCATTTTCCCAGGTGTCTGGGGGAGGACCTTCTCTCAGACCCCATTTACTTATCCCATTGATTTCAACTAGCATTCACTAGGCATTGCTAGGTATAACTAACTCTGGATCCATTCCAGATTTTATAGAGATGATAGAGATAGAGATAGAGATAGAGATATATTCAGAATTACAGGCAATTGCAGAATCACCAGTTCAAACTGTCTGAAGGCTGGTAGCCAGTTTCCATACAAAAATCACCCTGGATGAAGTTTTAGTAATCCCCTGTCTTTCTGATAATATTCTCTATTATTGATTGATGGTGAAAATCATAGTTGCATAGTTTCAGGTACTCTGTTCTCCCACCAAAGAGACATCAAGCAGAAAGGAAGAGCTGTGTCTCCAGGAAAATAGTTGCTGTACACTGCAATTGCTTCTTTCATCTGAGGTCTATAGTTTTGTTTTGTTTTTTCCCCCAGATTCATCAAACCAGCAGGATGTGATTGCAAAAAGTCTGGTATGGTTTTGTAGAGGTGCACTGACTATTTTCCTAGCTTATCTATTTATTTGTATAAAGTAGCGGTTTGATTGCACACATTTACTCTTCTGGATTGGCACTGATGTTTTTCTTGACTGCTGCAGCAAAACTTCTTCCGCACAGCTGCCGCTTCTGGCATTATTCACATTGGCAGTTCCACCCAATCAGGGGCCATGTGTGCTGAGTAAATATGCGCACACGCACACACACAATTAGGTGGTCCATCAGATGTGTGCAGTCCCGTGCAGATGCTCAGAACCCTCCAAAACCAGAGGAGCAGGAGCATTCCTTGCAAACAGGAGAAGCATGGATATGAAGTGTGCCTCCATGTTCTTCCCACTGTGCAAAGCACTGAGATGGCTCCTTTGGACATCTAAGTGTGGCACTTCAGAGCAGGAGAAAAGGAGGCTGAGGACTGCCAGGATGCACTGTAACACAGCAGTTCTGAAGTCCTCTCCTCCTTCCCCAGAAGTCCTTCTCCGTGGTTGCTCTTAGGACCTTGGAGAAGCCGCTGGCCTGGTTCTTTGCATGCCAGCTGTGACCGGGACTGAGTGGGAACTGAGTGCAGTTCCCCAAACGTGGGAGCAGGAGACTTTTCTGACCTTGTAACTGAGATCTTGAACACTTCAGTGGCTGTCTAGATGTTCTCTGGGCGCTCTTTAATTGCTCTGTAAGTGATGCTTTCATTGTAGGCAACATAAATTTTGAACACAGCAGGTGGTAACATTTATTGGACAACAGCTACAGTTTTGGCTCTGTCCAAAAGGTTCATGAAAAACCATGCAATGTTTCAGCTCAGTGCTAGTTTTTTTGCCGAGGTGGTGCTGCTTTGATTAGAAATGAGGGAAGAATAATTGGATTGCTCAAGAATGGGATAAAGTCAGGTTTGGATCCCAATCTATGCCATTTGGTGCTGGCTACAGTGAACTGTACCATCATTTAATTAATTAATTAATTAATTAATTAAGGAGACTTCTATGCTGCCCCATTCGCCGCAGCCTCGGGGCGACTCACAACTATCATGAGATTGTCAGGTGAAATTATCTTGCTCACTTTAACTGTACATGGTTTCTCATGCATAATTCTGGCTGAGACCTCCTGTTGACTTTTTGAGTGCATACACAGGTGTGTGTGTGTTTTCTGTGTGTAAATAAAAGCCCCATTGCACTTCTAACATTTAATTTGAAGAAACAGCACAATGCAATTGCTCGTCATGCTAACATCACTTGTAGGTACAGCACATTTCAGATGTTAATTTCAGGTGTGCGTATTTTAGAACGATGCCTTTCTTAAGCATAATTTGTCGAGAATATGGTTTTTAGAACTGCTTTGTTCAGTTAGTAAATGCAGGGGAACAGACTTAAACAAAGCATCATTTTATCCTGTCTCCCTCTCCACTTCTTGTTCTCAACAACAACAACAAGAGGAAGAGGAAGAGGAAGAGGGGGAAAGGAAGTGGCCTTTTCCTGGTGCTTCTAAATGATTGGCTTTGGGTGAGGCGGATGTTAACCGATATCTTAAAAAGCACCACCAGGATAACAAAGAAATGGCAATCAGTTGGATTTAGATTCATCCAGGTGACAGAAAGAGATCATAGACAAGGGCTCTGCAATTGAATTCCCATAAAACATTTGGCTTAAGCTGCCCCCTTGTGGCTCCACTCATTTCTTGTTGCCTGATTACCGACGTGACATTTTTGTGTTTGCATTCATAGCCTTTGAGCTGCACAGAATTCTAGATGTTGCTTCTTGGTATTTATAAAACAGGGCCAGCTGCTCTTTACTGTTATCATTATTATTTAATAACAGAGTCTTTGAGGAGGACACGAAACTGAAAATTCTGTTGTTTGCATCCCTGGATGCAGTATTGTCTGTGTAAATATCAAGTTTCCCAAGTAACGGAATTGCTCAGTCTAGGCCTGCAAAGAGATGGCCTTTGTCCCAGTCTAATGGGTGGTTATTTTGAGTTGTGTATTTTTCTTATTCTCGTTATGTTTACTTTTTCTGTAGAATGTTTCTCAAGTCATGGGCATGTTTATGAGCGTTGTTTCCAGCAGCATTGATCTGTTTTCATCGTAGCTGTTTCTCACCAGGTTGATTCGCAGCAGTTTTCTCTAGCTAATGACTTTGCTATAAGTTGTTTTCTTCACTGCAGGCAACTTATCCCATTTTTAAAAACTGGAGTCACCTTTAGGCTTATTTAAGTGTATAAAACTTTACAGGAAGAAAGTTCCTATGGCATATCTGAAGACTCCAATTCATCCAATTCTTTATGTGGAGTTATTTACTAGCTAAGTGCTCATTAATGGTTATCTTACACTATTACAGTGAAGAAAAGGCAGTCCCCTCTCCCAGTGAGTCAACAGCTGGAACATCACATCAAAGTTCATTGTTTATATGGGGTGGGGATGAACCCTTTCAAAATCTCGTCCCTCTTGCATTCACAGAACTCCTCTTGTGTGCACCCTGGTCCTGAAACCAGCTGAGCCAAGGGGAGGTCCATTCATGTTCCTGCACAACTGGTTGGTTCGGCAACCAGCAATCTTTGCCATGAACCACAGTTGCTGGAAAGAGTGGCTGAGGATCCAGGAGAGGGGTGCTGTTTGCACAGATCTCGGGGTCTCAGTTCCTGGTGAGGGCCCCACAAATGCTTGGAATGCTTGCCAGGAACTTGGCCTCCAGGTTGCTGAAAAGCAGACCAATGTCTGGGGAGCTGAACCCTAGTGATTCCCACCCACATGGATTCCTCGAAAGTTCCTACCTTCGAAAAGAGGCAAGTGTACCTTTCTACAGAGACAGGCATTTGTGCTGGATTACGCACCAGTTCAAAATGCTAAACTCTTTTGCAGCATGTCAGACTCTTAGAGAGAGAGATCTTTTGTATCATTCCAAAGCAGTGGATGATAGGGAAGAGGGTCTCCTGTCTAGAAGTTTGCCCAGTGCCAACTCCAGCTCCTTGAGGACCTCTTAGGCAAGACCCTCCCAGTGGGTCCCTCTCTCAGCAAGTCTGCTTGCCTCCCATCATTTTCAACAGATGCACTTTCTCTTCCTCTCTTCCATCATGTGCCTGGCAGAGCAAGTTGGCAGCAACATTTCCAGCTTCTCACCACCACCATCATGTTGGCCAGTGTGAAGGGTAAGCAAAGACAGAGGTTGCTATGGTGAGGAAGAGGAGTCACTCTGGGGCACCGTTATCAGTGATGTCTGTGGGGCCGTGGACTTGTGGTAAGTACCAGACTCTGCCTTCCCTGGCCCTGAATATACCTCTTTTTCCTAATACAGAAAAACCAAAAGGGTCAATTCCTGAGCTTATCATATCCAAGGCATAACCCTCGCAAGTTACATGGGATGCCTAGGCTGTCTCCCATCCAGAAGGCAGCCAAAGCCAGACCTGCTTAGCATCTGCCTGCAAAGTCCTCTCCTCCAACCATGGCTGCTACTTCTTCCTTCCTAGAAGATCCACATGGGTGACCCAACTCCACTGGAGCTTATAATTGAACCTCCACCAAAATGAAAACCCAGCTCTGGACTAGATATTGCAGTGGCGTTGATTTATCAGTCATCTCTGGATCTCATGATAATCCTGATATGGGTTTATTTTCAACTTCCAGCTGATTATAAAGTGCATGCCAAGGTGGCCGATTGGGACACACACTAACACACTTATAATGGTTGACCGCTGCCTTACTGTTTCCATGTTCCTCTTGTCTTTCTCTGAATAGTGTTTTGGGATTCAGAGGTGCATGGGACACACATAGTGTACTCATCGAGTGTTTTTGGGTTCTTTGGAAAAGGTGACCCTCCAGCTTCACTTGTTTTAAAATAGCACTTTCAGAAGCTTGTTTTGGTCAAAGCAAACGGTGTTGCTTTCCATGTGTGTAACTGCACTATTTCCCTGTACCCAGGGCCACTCAGTGGTTTTGTAGCAGAAAAGCAGGAAACTGCATCTGGTCTAGATGCTGTTTTGTTGTTAGTCGTGAAGTCGTGTTCGACCCATCACAACCCCATGGACAACATTCCTCCAGGCCTCCCTGTCCTCCACCATCCCCCGGAGTCCACTCAAGCTCACACCAACTGCTTCAGTGACTCCATCTAGCCACCTCATTCTCTGCCATCCCCTTCTTCTTTTGCCTTCAATTGTTCCCAGTTTTAGGCTCTTCTACATGGAGTCCTTCCTTCTCATTAGGTGGCCAAAGTATTTGAGTTTCATCTTCAGTATCTGGTCTTCTGAAGAGCAGTCAGGGTTGATCTCCTCTAGGACTGACTGGTTTGGTTGCCTTGCAGTCCAAGGGACTCGCAGGCGTCTCCTCCAGCATCTGGTCTACTGCTCAGGTCTAAATATCTTGATGAAACAGAAAATAGATGCATTTGATTAAAACCCTTGTGTAGCAAAGCTCATGGTACAATCATGGACAGTTACTGAGCTTAACTTTCAGTCATGCAATATGGTAGCCCAGCATTAGAGATGGTGGCATCAACACCTCACTAAAAGCACTTCAGAAAGAAGCTGTTTGGAAACACATGCTGGGCTTCATCCAAATGCCTTTGGAACTCAAGCATAATCCTGCCTTTCAAGGTATTCAGGTTAAACCAGATTAAGGTAATACTTTCATTCAACCAATTCAAAGTTCACATGCAAGGTTTTGAATTGTTCGGCACTCTTCAGCAGGTAAGACAGCTAAGCAAAAAGCAAAACTGACTGAGGTCCAAGCCATAGAATCGGCCTCTGATCCCAGTCTTAAAACCAATAGTGAAATCAAGCTACAGATGTTCAATTTAGTCAGAAGATGCTGCTGTTGACTCATGGGCAACCCAAGTCTAGTTTCTGAGATTTACTTGGATGTAAGGCTCACAGATTTCAGTGCAGCTTACTGTCAGGTAAATGAGCAGAGACTGCAGGCTTTAGCTCAATTATGCCTACATGCCTGAAGTCAGTGGAAGCTCTCCGTAACTCAGTGCAGCCCACTGACTTTCTGTAGGCGTGAGCTTTTGCGGTCAGAAATGAATATATACAATCTCTATAGAAACCATGATTTATGCACGGTGATGGTCTAGGAGTAAATGCCACCTCTGGGAAATAGAGACTAAAGTGATTTGTTGAAAAAGGATATCTCAAAGGAAACAGCCATGGGTTTTAGTGGCAATGATGTCCACATATCCCTGGGAATAAGCCCCACAGAGCTTAGTGGGGCTTACTTCTGAGTAGACATGCACAGGATTGCACGATGAGTGTGACAATGCTTCCATTGTCATGAAAAAAATGTCTGATCAGCAACGTCTTCATGCGGCAGGAGGCAGAACCCTCCACTTTTCATTGTGCCATCCAAAACGTGATCCTTCTTCTCTCTTTTTCAATTTATTTCCATTTTTCTGTTGTTTCCGATGATGATGATGATGACGACAACGATGCTGACATTGTATTTCTACCCTGCCCTTTCTCCACTTGCAAGGCACCCAGCATGGCTCACCTAGTCCTTCTCCACTCTGTCCATGTTACCTGCCCTGTGGAATGGGACAAGTGGAGAGTCCAGGAATGGCCCGAAGTTCCCCAGTAAGCTCCATGGGGGATGAGGGGCAACAACCCAGGCCCCATCCAACACGGCTAACCACCGTGCCACACTGGACCTCAGAATTCAACATTTCAATTATTCAGTGCTGCTGTTGCTGCTGCTGTAGCTGTTATGTGCTGCCAACTTCTCTCCGACTTGCGCACATCCGACGAATGAGTGCTCTCCAAAATGGTGCATCCTTGGCAGCTCTGCCACCTATTGTAAATTCAAGGCTGCAGACAACTGAGGTCATCAGCCATTGAGCTCCATCAGCCATTTGTGGGTAACCGGAATCCCCCTAGTCCACATTCTCTGCAGCCATCTACCCATAAGGAGTCCTACAGACTTGTCCTTCTAGGACTTTGTCACAAAGTGCCTAGCCCCAAAAGCCCCAAATTCCACCCTCCTGCATCTTATAAGTTGTTCTGCTTTGCTCTGTAAACTGAAGCATGCCCTGCTCCCAGCAGGCCCCTGATTTTCTGTAAAGGCCACTGTGATGTGCCGTGGGGCATAGTAGTGACATGCGTGGCGGGGGGAATCTAATCTCTGTCAGATGTGCTCAGCTTGCTCATTTCTCCTTCCAAAGCCCGCCTCACACCAAGAGTTCAGATTCAGAGTCCAAGTGAATTCAGGAGGCCAGCTTGCACACGCGTGTACTTCACATACTTTGCTCAAGGAACCGTGCATACTGTGCCAAGAAGCTGCTGGCAATCCAGAGTGTTTGTAGACATGATCTTGGCTTGGCTTGTGCCCTGGGCAGGGCTGGGTGTGGGAAAGAATCTAGCAAGTGCAAGACTGCCAACTCCAGCCAGATCCAGCTCAAGTCCCCACCCAGCCATGGAGATCAGTAGATGACTTTTGGCCCGTGACTCCCTCTCAGACTGACCCACCTCACAGGGTTGTTGTTGGGAGGGTAAAATGGAGGAGGACCATGTAAGCTGCCTTAGGTTCTGGAATGATGAAAGAAAGACGGGATATAAATACAATGCAATGTAATAATAAGGATTTATACCCAAAACAGTAGACCCCAAACAAAGAAACAAGTGAAAGCTAAGCTTCTGAAAGCTAAGATTCTTAGGCAAAAGAATCAAAATCCATTGAGGGAAAGATTTTTAAAATCCTGGTTTAAAATTAGAAGACCAAGCGATTGCTATACAGAGAAGGGGTCAACAGGACAAGAAGCTATAGACAGATTTTATGGCTGTGCAAAGCTTCAGTCTTAAATTGCCTCTATCTGCTGAGAGATGTTCTTATATGGTTTCAAAGCTCCTGGAGGAAAAAAAAATCAGCCAAAACACAGCCCTTTCATATTGCAGCATTTTCTTTGCCCGAAGGACTTTTGTCTGGGGTCAAAATTGTCCCCAGATGCAACTAATGTTAGTTATTTGTTGATGTAGGGTGAAGAGAGGCTAACAGACCTTGAATGTTCTAAAACTCCATCCCATTTTGATGGAGGGTTGTGAAGGAATCTGTTTTGGGGTGGGAAACCCATGGCTTCCCAGGGCTGTGGCGCTCCGGACTTCATCCTGCTTTGTCATGGCCCTGAGGTCAAGTTCCTGTGTGGGTCCTGCTTTTGCAGAGCTCTCGTTGGGAATCAAACCCCACACACAGCACAGACGGGTCCCTCTTCTGTGCCACACGCACCGCCATTTGTGGTGCTGCACCTGACACAGAAGCAGTTGACTGGTTGCACAGCCTTTGTGCCGTGAGCGTTGGCAAACTTCCTCTTGGCTCAGCTAACATTGCAAGACCAGGCGGAACATGAGAATGAGAATGTTCCATGTTGGACAGACATGGAACATGTTTGTCCAAAAACAAACAAACAACATGCTAGTGGGAAGGGCCCAGGTGGGTTTGATTTGAACCTTAAGCTGAAGCTCTTGCAGAGTCACCAAGCGTTCTGCAGCGTTATGATCCTGTGTGCCTAAAGGACAACAGATGCTGTCAGCGTGGGCGAGGCTGAGGCAGAAACGCAGAAACAGAGGAACACAGTAAGTCAGAAGGGGCATCCAGGGCCATTGGAATCCCATGGAAGCCCTAAGCGTCCTAACTGTCTGGAAGTGCTTCCTGGCATCCACCTGGAATCTTGGTTCCCTGAGCTTTGCTCCGTTGGAACACATCCTGCCCTCCACTGCAGGGGAAAAAAGGTCATGACCCACCTCTGTGTGGCAACCCCTCACGTGCCTGGGTGTCACTAACAGGTCCCCTCTGAGTCTCCTCTCTCCAGGCTGAAAAGACCCAGCTCCCTCAGTCTCCCCTCATATGACTTATCCTCCAAACCAGCCACCATCTTAGTGGTGCTGATTTCAACCTTTCTATGTCCCTCTTGGCAACATCCTCAGGCCAGGGGGTCATATGAATCAATTCAGAGTGTTCTCCTTAAAGTGCAGTAGCTCCTTGGACTTACCAGTTCTCCTCAGGATGCTGCCGAGGCTCTGAGCCTGGAGACTTAATGCTCCAAATCATGTGATCTGGCACAGCCTAAAACAGCTCTACCGGCTTTTGCACGCTGCATTTGTTCCCCGCACACCTTTTAAGTTGATGTGCAATTCTTGTAGACTATAATAATGCTGGGGATTTCTTTTCTCACAGCTGCGAGCAGCAAGAATGAGAAGCAAATGTGTATAATGTTCAGCTCCTTTAAACGCAGTCTGCATGCCAGAGCAAGCATGTCTTATGCACTCATTGAGCAGACACAGTTCATTATGAAACAGAGAAGAAGCACCGTGCAGGGGAGTTTTGACACCATGAAATTGGCTATGTAGCAAATGCAGCGATAGGGGTGCACAACACCTGAAACTCAAATGTTCCATTTGAGCTCAATGGACTTTCAACACAGTTCCAACCTGACAGTCAAAGTGGACAGAATCAGGTTTTTGTTTTCAGCTACTGCAAAACCGGTTAAAATATTTGTGCAAATGTAAAGCTGAGCGTGGTGTGTCCCTAATGCAATTTGCTCCATTTGCATACACATGTCCAAATTATTTAATTTGTGCGAATCAGGGCTGACTCACTAGATTTCAGCTGTTGCTGCTCCTGTGGAACATTGACCATGAGAAGCATGGAAGAGCTGCCTATGGACAATCTCCACATTGGCCAATTTGAATTTCCTGACATTAAGCTTGCACAAAATCCAGGCATCCAGTCCACAGTTGCAGAGTAGAGCCCTGAGTTTGCACAAATATCCCTTGCTTTGAAAGAAAGATACATGCAAATTGCAAAACCTTTTAAAAATAGAAGTCCACCTGCTGGATTGATTCATGTTAGGTCAAGTCAGCCCTAGGGATGAGGTGAAACTCAGCAGAATCTGTCCCTCTCGCATTTGTGAACCTCTGCTCATGCTCAGCTGAGCTGAGTGTCTGCAAATGCTCACGGAACACAGACTGTGCAACCGGCAACCGTCCTCTGTGTTAGGTGCAGCAACACAAAGACCGCTGTGTGTGGCACTGAGAGGGAATGTTGTTTGCACATCGTGTGGAACTCAATTCCTGCAGAGCACCACATGAATACTGGGTGTGCTTGCCAGGAACTTGGACTTGGGGCTGAGAACTGGAGTCCAGGAGCTGAACCCAGGGAATCCAATGGGTGATACCATCAGAATGACCCAATTTGGTTCCCAGGGCTGGTTGCATGCACATCCCTGGCTAGGACAAGTTTAGGGGGGATCAGGCTTTCAATGGCAACTGGCCTTATGCTACCAGTATCAGAGGTGGTGTGCCTGTATATGCCAGTTGCTGGGGAGCATGGGCAAGAAGCAGCTGTGGCACTTCAGGGGTGGTGCAGGCAGCCGGCCAGCCACGGTGGTCACAGAATACCGGTCTAGCTAGAACTTGGTCCCATTCAGATGTTCTTATGACTTTTGACAGGAAGAGTCCCATTATCCAGGTCTCTCCGTGACATCCCATCTCACACATCACTTCCAGACGCAAGGGCTGGAGCATGTGCTCTCACCACCCTAGTACAAGAGGAGCTTCTTTGTGCGTACTGGTCCCAAGTCTCTTCTGAGTTAATATATTCATTTCAACGTCTTTCCAATAGGTATTTGTCTTATGCTTTTACACGAGCTTCAGATTAGTCATTTGATTGCCAGCGCAGTGGGATTTCCCACTTGCTTTTCCATTTCCAAAAGAATATTAACTTTAAACATTTTGAATAGCTTTCAAATCTCTCCAGAGCAGTATTGTTCTCCACATGGAGGGTTCATTTCCTTCTTTGCGGAGTTGGAGCCCTTCATAATTGACAGTCCAGTGATTTTAGCAAGTTAGCCGAGTGGAACTACGTTAACCACCCCTGTCAATTGCCTTCTTTATGGCACATCCAGTATGAGGCTCTTAAGCGAAAGCTCCTCTGAAAGGAACAGTTTAGAGCAGCAATTAGATTACCCAGTAGCAAGTCCAGTTCTGCTGCCAGATGGTGAAGGACCGGCACCAATTTGGGTTGCTGCACTCAAAATTTATGCACCCACACTTAAGCTGTTGTTTTTCCCCTTATGGGCACCCTTACAAAGTACCTGGAGTCTACTCTCAACATTCTTTGCAAAATAGGAGCAAGGACAGTTTTTCCCCCCACTGCAGTCCAGGACTCTTCACTATGTTCCAAGCAGGAGCTATTTCAACCCTAGGCCACTTGAAGGCATCTCCACAGTCAAGGGTCTCTTCTCACCTTGAACGACCATGAGTGAAACAATGGCATTGCAGCAGAACAATGAACCTTTGGAAGCCTCTCTTCCCCACCTTCTTCCACATCACCCAAGCGTGGCATCAATGAGTCAATCTCCAAGTCTCAAGGCTGGTCAAAGTTCAGCAGCCTCCCTTGGTCCTTGTTTTGAGGTAGGGGAGATATGAACGCCATCAGAACCCCTCCTTCCAAGCATTGGCGGGCTTCCTTCTGTGCTTGGTCAGGTCTTCCAAAGGGAGTCAAGCAGAGAGGACCTCCATGGACGCTTGTGGGGCCCTGGTTGCCCAGTGGGTGACCTTTTTCCACATCATCTGCAGGAGCCCAAAAGGTGGTTGAGATGAAGGCTGTTGCTTGCACAGTGGTTGCGTTCCTAGAGATCCCCTCAAGATCAGCCTTATTTGGTCAGGTGCAGCTGCTCAAAGGGCAGGTGCTCCGGGTGCCTGAGAGGGCTGCCACCTTCGGGGGTAGATTACCGGTGAGTGCCCAAAGAGTACTGGGTACGCCCACCAGGGACTTAGACACAGGACCACTGTAAAGTGTGCCAGAAGCCAGGGGGCGAAGCCCAGGGAATCCAGCAGACTCACACCCCTGGACAGCTTCCTCACACTTCCTCTGTTAGGTGCACCTTTTTCTTATCACTGAGCTAGTGCCCTGTAGCTCTTCCTCTCTTGGGCTTTCACCACCACCTCACACCTCCAGCTAACTGGCTGATTGTGTCAGTGTACTGCTCTCTTGCCTCGGACCACTTCACAGCTGAGGAGGTCTCAGGCAAAGTGAATCAGAGTCCAAGGAGCTGAGCCCAGCGAATCTGCTGGATCCCCACCCCCAAAACAGACTTCTCACACATCCTTAATCTGTACCAGCAAAGTATCTTTATTAGGCCAACCCAAAGCGTGCAAAATGCTATAGAAGCTGTTGAGCTCTTCAGAAGTCTTCATCAAACAAGATGGAAAACAGAGAAAGCAAAGGAAAAAGCGGGCCAATAGTAAACTCCTGGAGCCTGCATAGGGCTGCAATTTTAAAATGGGCAGGAGCTGCCACTATTCAAATGAGAAATTATTTCCATATGGGGCAAACTCAACACATATCTGGATTAAGAGGAATTTATTGTGCTAACCGTTTTCCTCTCTGAGTGTGGTTTGAATACAATATGCTTCTTAAAATGTTATGCTTATTTATGGGGTCTGGCAACCTATCAATGAACCATTCATGTCACCATTAATCACCTTAATTGATTATATTCATTATACTTTTCATGTTGCCAGCATCTCAATAGTAGTGCCCTTTAAAGTGGAAAACATTGTTGCATATTTTATTTTCATTTGGGATTATTCAAATGATTAATGTTTTAGAGGTGGTCTTATCACTCCCACCCTCAACACCCATGAGGCTGGGAACATTTTATTTTATTTATTTATGTATTTATTTTTCAATTTATATCCTGCCTTTTTCCTCAAAGGGCTCAAGGCAGCTTACATCATCTCTCCTCCTCCATCTTATCCCCACAACAGCACCCCTGTGAGGTTGGTTGGGCTGAGAGTCTGTGACTGGCCCAAAGTCACCCAGTGGGCTCCATGGCTGAGTGGAGACTCGAACCCAGATCCTCTGAGTCCCAGTCCCAGGCTCTTAACATGGAGTTCAGATGGGAACAGGGATGCCACTGCAATGCCTTGTGTTCTGAGTTTCATCTAGACAGCTGTTCTCAGCCATCTAGATAAAGCATCAGGGAAGGAGGAGAATGTGATGCTGACAGGAATTAGCACAAGTCCTTGGACCCACCCTCTTCTCCCCATCTTCTGGTTGCCCCTTTTGATTCCCCGCAACGTATGCTGGTGACCTTAGGGAAGAGAGCTGGTGCAGTTCTTTCCATGATGAATGCAAAAGAAGCAGGATGGCAGCTCAGCCTTTGGAGGCCCAGCTCCAAGCTCACGGGATCCCAAAGCTGAGACTTCACATAATTCTTCCCTCCAGGCTGCATGAGGAGGCCAAAGGACTGTGCCCTTGAGTAGATTAAATTGCTCAAGGAAGCCCTTCCAACATCAATCCCACACTGTGTTAAAACAGCAAAGTGTTCTCATTTTATTATCTTATGCACTTGGAAAAACAAAGGATGACCTGATCCACACTTTATTGTGTGTGTGTGTTACGTCGTTGTGGAAACTGTTATATTGAAACAAGCAGGATGTGAGCCACAAGGAAACTGACTTCCCTACAGCATTTCTTCTACAGCCACACACGCAATAATATTAGCAACGTATATGCACCTTCCTTGGCCAATGAGGATTTGAACTGTAGATAAGAACGCTCCTATTGGACCAAACCTAAGGTGGGGAGGCATGTGGATTGTGCTTTGGGCAGGAAATCCACCAGAGTCTCAGGGTTTTGGCTTCCTGACCTTGGGACCACTTTGCAGTGGCCCAGAGTCCAAGTTCCTGGCAAGGTTCACAAGGTGTTCGCCCTGGGTGCCTGCTGGGAATGGCGGCCAGTGTTCCGGCTCACATCTCCCCTTTTCCCCCTGCAGTTGCAGTGAGCAGAAAGGGAGACTGGACACTAGGAATGGCAGCTGGGCAAGGTTCCCCGTTGTGCAACAGGGCTTTGTGAATGCTCATAGTTGTCCTCCGGGCTTGGCTCCCTTAGAGAGGGACAAGCACCAGAAGAAGTCCAATGGGCAGGCATGAACTGGGTTCTGGGGAACTGGCACATCCTTAGCCCGGGGTCTATCTTGTCCAGGAATCCCTTTTCAACAGTGGCCGGCCAATTGCCTCAGGCAATCTCACAGGCAGGCCAGGAAAAGCTACCCTCTTCCACAGGCTTGATATCCTCTACAGCTGAGAAGGGGCTCTGCAATTAATGATAATTCTGTCTGTGCGGGGGCGGGGTGTCATTTAAGCATCCACTGCTAATCAATTTAACTGTCTAGTACTGTGTGTTCCTAATAAGGAAAGAAGGGAAAGGTGTCTCTTCTCTGTACTCCCATTTTCCCAAGATATATATATGTGTGTGTGTGTGTGTGTGTGTGTAAAATCCTAGCAACTTTGACCATGTCCATTTAATCTTTTCAAATCAAAGACCAACATACTTTACGAAGTGTGTGCCAACCTACTGGTGGTTTTGTCTATGCTTTCCGGGGTGGCAAGATCCTTCTTCAAATAACGACTTGTGGGTGGATTATGTCAGCTTTTGCCAGCCTTGGTCCTCCAGATGTGTTGGGCAACAACTCCCCTAATTTCCAGGCAGCCTGGAGAGCACCAGCTCATAATCCTAGTACCATATAGTGGCACATTCCTGCCATCCTATCAAGTAGCAAACTGGGGAGGACTGGTTTTGCCACCATTCCTCTACATATTACAGTACACATTGAAACAATGGTGAAATTTCAAGAGCACCAGTCTCTAACCACAGTGTTGGAAGCCACAGTCTTGCATTGGACTGTACTGCTGTTGAATGACATGCTTTCCTTCTGGTGGTCAGTCATAGTCATCTTGCATAGCATGGATGCTGCAGAGCTTTTGCAAAAGGGTGCAACTTATGAATGTCATCATCCCATGAGTATCCTGGCCCTGCTTATCTGATATTTCCTTTATCTGGCTTTTCATCTTTCACACGAGCCTCTTTATCAGAAGGGCAAGGACCTGTCAACCCAGCAAGTACAGCATGTAAACACGTACAGTCCTGGTGTTTCACAATCTATGCTGAAAGCATAACCATTCATAGCAATTGTTTAATACCTTGCAAAAGCTAACTGTTAGGGTTCTTTTTGCTTAACTGGCATAAGAACACTGAAGAGATCTTTGTGGAGAATAAGCTGTGTGTATTTCAGATTATCAATAAAAATATAGATACTAGACAATGGAGAACCTATCATAGCAGAAATATGGATATGCATTTTTATAGCTGACTCATCTGTGTTATATCCTCTTGCATATCCAGACCAAGCTATGCTTCCGTTCAGTGGCCATGGTCAAAATTAAAATCAAAATATACCTTTGATGACAGGAAGAAAATTGATGAGCTCTAACAGGAAGCTGGAGGAGAGCTTTGCAAGTGTCCTGGAGCAACAGCAAGATGAGCAAGTAGGGCCTAGATCCAATCAAGTCAGAGCTTTCCCTAGACGCAAAGATGCCAAAACTGAGGGTGTCATACTTTGGGCACCACATGAGAAGGCAAAACTCCCGAGAAGACAGTCATGCTAGGGGAAGCTGAAGGCAGAAGACCAAAGATGAGGTGGATTGCCCCAATCAAGGAAGTTGAATTTACAATAGCTGAGCAGGGCCATCAAGGACAGAACATTCCGGAGGGCTTTCCTTCATGCTGTTGTTGTTAGTCGTGAAGTTGTGCCCAACCCATCGCAACCCCATGGACAACATTCCTCCAGGCTTTCCTGTCCTCCACCAACCCTGTCCACCTAAGCTCACACAGACTGCTTCAGTGACTCCATCCAGCCACCTCATCCTCTGCCGTCCCCTTCTTCTTTTGCCATCTATTGTTGCCATAGAGAACATAGGAAACATCTATTGTTTCCTTCATAGGGTCACCATAAGTCAGAGATGGTGGCACATAACAGCAACAACAAAAAGGCTCGGGTCCAATGGTTTCAGATAATTACTGCCCGGTGTCAAATCTACGTATGTTTCCTCAACTACACTGAGCTTAAAAATGAAACGTGTAATGCAGAACATTACAGCTCTGAGTTTTTAAGGAAGCTTATAGAGAAAGCCAATCCCCAAGCTGGAAGGCCAGCCACACTGTGGAGAACCTTTCACTCTGCATCACATTCATGACCATCAGTTTATGGCTGTGTATTTAGTGTAATAAACCCCTGGCTGTTTGAGTAGACGTTTGTTCCCTTGGGACTGGGTGATCTGTGGAAGAAGCAAGTCGTTAAGGAGAGTAGAGATGGACAAAACTAAATCAGGTTCTTCTTCATGGTCTCCTTGCAGCGCACATATGAGCTGTGTCAATTATGGGAAAGCAACCTTACTTTCTTAGATTTCCATTGCTCGGTTGATTCCATCCTATTTCCACATGTGTTCTTTCTTCACAGAATTTCATGATATTTTTCTTTGCTTTTTCAAATGAAAAATAAGCTTGAACTAGCTCATTAGGTGTCCCATGGCACTGAAATAGTTTTGAAATAATGTTGTGTATCTCTACATTCTTATTTATTTATTTGCTTGTTGCATTTCCCCTGCAGAGGAGGGTGGGGCACATTCCAGTGGAGCAAAGCTCAGGGAACCAAGGTTCAAGTTGCATGCCAGGAAGTACTTCCTGACAGTCAGGACCCCTAGGGTGTGGAATGGGCTTTCATTGGAGGTGGTTGAAGCCTCATCAGTGAGGGTGTTCAAGGATAGGCTGAACATGCACATGGTGGGCGTGTCATGAGTGGAACCAGATGGAGCCAGGGGTCAGACTAGATGGACCAGGAGGCCCCTTCTGACTCATTCTGTTTCTGTTTCTGTCTCTATATGCCACTCCACAGACCTGAGGCTTAGTCAAGATTCCTTGCTCAGCATTCTAAAATAGGTGTAAGAGAATTTGATACGAACAATGGACACATCCTGTGTGATCCCAATAAACTCTCTTTGCCAGCCATCTCTTAGCAACTTGCCTAGAACGCAAGCTGAAAAGACTCCAAGAATTCAGACTTCCATGCCCCCTCTCAGCAAACCAGCTTTAGTCTTTTCTGACTGGTGTGCCTCAGAAAACCCATTTCTGAATAAGATTTCCAGTGCTCAGACCAGAGGAACAAGGCATCGACACCCTTGCCCCTTTCCATGACAAGCAGAAAGCCAAACAGAGTATGCAAAAGTATAAACATTATTTCACTGAACAAATTATAGAAACTGAGAGATGTCAAGGCATTTTGTCTGATTTCCACGATGCATGGAAATGGCAGAATCCTTTCGTGTCACAGAATTTGGTTGACTTTGCCAGAGAACATAGTGTATATGATTTGTAGCATGCATAATGTCTTCTTAAGCCAGCTCTGTTGAACTGTTCAACTAGCTTAAAACATCTCAATGATACCCAGATACCCAGCTCTACCTCTCGTTTTCCACCAATCCAGGTGAGGCAGTGGCTGTGCTGAACCAGTGCCTGGCCGAGGTAATGGGTTGGATGAGGGCCAATAAACTGAAGCTCAATCCAGACAAGACGGAGGTCCTGTTGGTTGGCGGATCGGGCTTCGGAGAGGGTGAATTGAACCTAGTCCTGAATGGGGTTGTACTCCCTCTTAGGGACAAGGTCTGCAGCTTGGGAGTGCTCCTTGACCCAGAGCTATCATTGGAAGCTCAGGTGACAGCAGTGGTGAGGAGTGCTTTCCTTCAGCTTCGGCTGATCCATCAGCTGCGCCCCTACCTGGAGTATGACTGCCTGGCGACAGTGACACACGCATTGGTGACTTCCCACCTTGACTTCTGTAACGCGCTCTACGTGGAGCTACCCTTGAAGATGGTCCAGATACTTCAATTGGTTCAAAGTAGAGCTGCCAGGCTGCTGATGGGGAGTGGGCATCATGTTCACATGACTCCAGTCCTCTGTCAGCTTCACTGGCTTCCCATTGAAGTCCAGGACCAATTCAAGGTGTTGGTGATGACCTATAAAGCCCTAAACGGCTTGGATCCTGGCTACCTGAAGGAGCGCTTACGTCCATATACGCCTGCCCACCCACTGAGATCTGCAGGAGAGGCCCTTCTCCGGGAATGCTCCGTGAAGGAAATTAGGAGGGTAGGTACTCAGAGGAGGGCTTTCTCTGCAGTGGCGCCCAATCTATGGAATGCGCTCCCCAGAGAGGTCCGCCTGATGCCGTCATTATTTGTTTTTTGGCGCCAGGAGAAGACCTTTTTATTCAAACGTCATTTTAATTGCTAATATTATTTCCTTATTTTATTCTTTGGCCCGGGCGACTTATTTTATATCGTAAATTCGTTTTATATTTTTAATGTATTATATTTTAATGTTTTGTGAGCCGCCCCGAGGCTTCGGCGAATGGGGCGGCATAGAAATTTTCTAAATAAATAAATTAAATAAATAAAAATAGTCTGAAAAGCATAAAACCAGGAGCTCCTTGTTTTGTATCTGTGAGGAGTTATGTTAATGAAGAAGTGACACACCATTCCCATAAAGCAGTGCCTTCTGATTTCTCAGAACTGCTGAGAATGCTACCTGTTATGGTACATTTCATCAAATATGTCCCAACCACCAGGGAAAGACTGAGACATCCCTGGACATCTACCCTGTCTTCAGCCATTTATGAAGTGCTGCCAAACTTCTTTCGGAAGGCCCGCTGGCCTTTTTGCAAATATTTACATCCAAAGAGCAGTATTAAGCAATGTGTGAAATTCTGCAGGCATCAGCTTTGAGAATGTCTCATGTAATTCTGCATGTTTAAAGATCCTTTCCACATAGGTTCCCAGGAAAGAAAAATCATTAATCCTTCATAATTAAGTTTCCCGTTTCAGACTATTTGGCTTTTAACTAAAATAAATTGGCTTTAGTACATCAGGTTATATGATATCTCTTACTCAACTGATTTCAAACCCTGTAATAATAAATCAATCAGATTAGATTGTATAATTAGCCAATGAATATGGGTTACACAGTTGTGGTTTAAAAGTGAACAATCCTTCGCAGTAATTTAAGTCTCTGTGTTACTGTTTATTTGAGAAATTTAGATTTTGGATCATTCTTACCCAGCAGCCTTGTATCCATCCATCCTGTATTGTGGTGTGGTCAAAGTATGGGTCTTCAGATGTTTTGGCCTGCAGTTCCCATGTTCCTTCATCATTGCCTGTGTTGGCTAGGGCTGGTAGCCCTCAAGACATCTAGAAGGCTACCAGATGTCCTCACTGCTGTATTGGTTTTCCATACATTGGTTTTCCATACATGGCCAAGTACTACCTGTTAATGTAGACAAGAGCTTCTGCTAGGGGACCTTCTAGGGGAGCCTCATGTAATCCTCAGCACTTCACACCAGCCACCTTCACTGATCGGAGACTGAAGTTCTTAGTAAGGCGCAAAGACTGACTTAGCAGTGGTTGCTATCACCTCACATTCCCAGGAAATATTTTTTAAAACCAAAATGATGATAACTCAGTTGAATTGAGAATTAGCCCCTCCGATCTGCCCAGAATTTGCAGAGTATTAACCCTGCAAGCTACCTCTTCTTTGGGCTTTGTACATGCTTAGTATCACATCCTGCAACTCTTCCTAGTCATCAGAGATGTTAAAGATTGTGGTGTAAGCTTAGATTCAGATAGGAACCAGCTCAGGGTTGACCTCCCACCTGGGAACTCACAAGAGACATAGGAAAAGACTCTCAGAATCAAGCATCTGATGCAGCACAGAAATCTTGCTGGTACATGCCATCCTGGCAATCCCATGAACGAGAGTCTTCCAGAATGTTCTGCCTTTGAAAGCCCTGCTCAGCTCTTGTAAATGCAAGGTTGTGGCTTCCTTCATGGAATCCCATCTATACCACATTAGCTGCTGCTTTCTCCTCCTCCTCCCTCCCCCTCCCCTTTGCCTTTCTTTAGCACGATTGTCTTCTCCAGTGAGATCCTAGAATGCCACAAATGAAAAGCCTGATGCCGCAAGCAGCAGCTGGTTCCAGTGTCTGCCAAGTGGGAGGCTTCACCAGAGACAGAGAGATGCAGGCCTGAAGGCTCAGCTGGGACAGACCCACCACAGCCGCTGAGCCCGTCCAGGCAGAACAGCAAAGGTGCTGGTGCCTTTTCCTGCTTTCTGGGTTGGCGGTCAGTTTGAGTGTCTCCCCAGAGAAGCCGAGAACACCCCTGCGAGTGTGCCAGGGAAGCGGATGGGGCTCCACTTCTACAGACGGGGCTTGCATTCAGCCCCTGCATCACATGGAAGTATCACGGGTGCAGCACTCTTGTTTGAGTCCTTTGTTACTCCTGTGCTATAATTCCCCAGTAAATCCAGCAGATTCATTACTGCAGGTGGTCATCCTCGCTACCACAATCAGTGTGACCTCATGCAGCTTCAGTCTCAATAAAATCTCTCTTTCCTGTGGCAGGAGCAAAAACCCTTTCTGAAAAAGCTCCACACATGACAACTGGAAAGACTCTCTATTTTGTATTCTCTGATTTTCTTAGGCAGGATATGCCTTTAAAAATCCGGATGCGCACAATTACTCAATCTGGATAGGGCTCAGATTGCTTTCCATTCTACCCCATGATGCAGACTTGAACGTGTTTGACTTGTAGTGATTGTACAGGGAATCTGATATTTTGTGAGAGTGAACATTTTATTTCTGTTTAGCAGCACCTCTCTCTCTCTCTCTCTCTCTCTCTCTCTCTCTCTCATTCTCTTTCTCTTTCTCTTTCTCTTTCTCTTTCTCTTTCTCTTTCTCTTTCTCTGTCTGTGCACGCAAGTGTGTGCATGAGTGAGCAAACCATGGTTTTACTAGCAAACCATGTTTCAGAAGTCAGAGGACAGATGATTTAAGGGTGAGTGAATGAGACATACATCATGAGAGGAAACACACAGGTGTGATTTTAGATGACTCCAGTCTCTCTGCTTCTTGCCCTCTGGTAACCACCCTTTCTGCCCAGAAGGATGCTGCCCTTGCTTGCTTTGGGCTGAAAGGAATGGGAGACAGTTCTGCAGTACCCACCTCACCCCATGGGGGTTCCAAGGGCCCTTGCCTTGTAGACATCTCCCTAGCAGCTCCTCCTGATCATTCTCAGAGAATGGCAGAGGCCATCAAGAGAGCATCACCCACTCACTGCAGTAGGGAGTGTAAGTGAGACGCAGAAAAGCAGCACCAAGACTGGCTATCCCACAACGAGTCTTCCCATGTGACCTCAGTGAAAGAATGTGGAATGTGGATGGGGAGGTACCACGATGAAACCATGCCTTGGTTAGCAGTTGGGCTGCTGCACTTGGGTTTCGGATGAACCCAGTGGGCTCCATCCCTCTTGCATTCGGAGACTTCCCCTTGTGCTCATCCTGGTCCTGGAAAGCCAGCCAAGCCAAGAGGAAGTCCCTGTGCACCCTCAGCACAGAGCCTACATATCTGGCAGCCCCCTTCCATATCAGGTGCAGCAGCAAAAAACCCCCAAAGCCCCTGCATGAGGCACAGAAGAGAGACACTCCCTGCATAGCAGTCAGGTAGGGCTCCATTTCTGGGGAGAGTCCCATGAACACTGGGCAGCTCCCCAGGAACTCTGACTCAGGGCCATGGCAAAGCAGCCCAGGGTCCCGGGCTGAGTCCAGGGATCCTTCACACTCCCAGCCCCAGTAGGGGTTGCTCCACATCCCTAGCTGTGCTTTAGGCCAGACCCATTTCCAGCTCTCTTCAGAGGAGTCCAACCGAGTGAGATCAGGCTTGCATGAGCAGCAAGGTGCCAGCACATGAGAGAGAGAGCCAGGAACCATTTTGCAATTGCTGCCCTGCCTGCAAACCTCACAAAACTATGCTCAGGAGTTTGCAAGCCACATACTCGCATTTTTGCAGGAGCTTCTGAATTCTTCCAGAACACACAAAGCCCTAGGTCAGCTGGACCTTCTGCCACAAACATTTACACCTTGCCCAACGTAGCAGCAAAGTGTTCACTCCCAGTGTGTTTACAGACACCATCTTGGAAGCAAGGAATGCCCCAAAAGTCTCATTACTGTCATTTTGGGAACATGTACTTCTCATGGAAATGAACCACCTTAATTTGCTGTCGAGATTGTGAAAATCTGGATTTATTCAGCTTATCCATTTGTTTGTTTGTACAGTAATAAAAAAGCAAAACTACACCTCATTGAACTATGTTGAGCAATCCTCAATTAAATCCCTTCATGTTTCTTTCCTCATTTTTTAGGTTAGTCAGTTTCTAAACTAATCTTCACAAGGTCTTCTGAAAGCCTGGACTGTTCTTAACCAAACAAACTGTCATTTGCCACAATGAAAAGGGACTTTGTTGAGAAATACATGTGCCGAGCCCTCCTGTTGCTCAATCCCTTTTCGTGTATAAAACGACAACCAGAGAGAGCTGGAAAAGTTCATCTCCAAGAGCCTCTAGAGCACCAGAAATCTCAGAGTAAGTGGGGTGGTGGGGGGAATGGAGATCATATTTTGTCTCCTTATGTCTCTTATTTCTTGCTGTTTCTAAAAGCCATGCTAGGATTTCCTCCCTGTGTGGAATCTCTTCAGGTAATGGGTAGGTGGGATGTATGCTAAATGTAGCCATTCATATTGTTCCTTTGCCATCTACTTCAGTTGTGCATTGTGGAAACACCACATCTTACTCTTGATTGGTACTGTGCAGAGTGCAAATAGGCTATGGAATAATGGTGTGAGTTGTATTTCTTTATCAAGGTTTCCGTAAGTGCTATGTACACATACCAGAAACTAAAACGATGGTTGAAAATCCTGGTTTGTGTAAATTCTACACACATACTGAGCAAATCATGGTTACAACAGCATCCTCATCTCTCCAGCCTTCAAGGTGACAGGTAGACAGAAATCAAGTGGGTCCTGAAGCCACAGAAGCCGCAGTGAAGCCACAGAAAATCTTCTTCAAACCATGCATCTGAGTTCTTCACTGGGTCTATGTGTGCATGCATAGAAATATACATATTTTTAAAAGTGTACATTTTAAAAAGTGTATAGTATTTAAATGCATGTTTTCATGCTTTACTTTCTGGAGGTATTGGATGCCTTTGCTGTAGCATTTTAAAGTGCAATTTGCCACTCAAAATACTAAAAAAAATGGAAAAAGAAGGAAAATAAAAATGGGAAACAAAGCAAGATGAGCTTCAAACAGATTCCAACATAATTTGTGCAGTGCTATACCTACTAAATGCAGATAGGTTAGCAGCTTAAGTTTCGAAGGAATCTCATGACTATTCTGAATTTGATCGTCATCAAAGATATCACCTTGTCAGCATAGTTGGTTGATATGAACCAATCTTTGGTCTCAAGAGCAGACTTAAGTGGGATTGGAAAGTGCTTCACTTGAATTGGATTGGACCTAAATATCTGAATGATAAAGGCTTCAGTCCTTGAAGGAGATATACTCCTAGATCTACTGGGAACATCCGGCGGCTTTTCTCAGCCGGGTGTCCTCCAATGTTTTGGACCACCTCCCTTATCACACAGCACAAGAACTGTTCAAGGGTATCTGGTTTACCCTGAATACTCATGGATACTTGCTTAATGTGGTTGAATAAGTCTCTTTCTCTCTCATTTCATAGGTCAGACATCAGAAAAATGTATCGATTTCTAGCTCTCGGTTTTCTTCTGGCAATAGCTGTGGCCACGTTACCTGGAAAAGCTGATGATGCTCTAGCAGAGCTGAGCAAAAGTATGTCCCTCGAGGGTGTGGGGAGCATTAAATAGTGGGACCACACACGTTAGTGTCGCCAGTGAAAAAGGAATCCTGGGCAGCAGAGATGGTGAAGACCTATGCTGAACACCCACTTTATGAAAACTAAACCAAAAAATTTAAGTCCTTGGGAACTGAAAAGTCAGGGCTACTCTCCAGCATTTGAGTTTGCTGACTGGGAAGGATTTTTCCCTTTAGAGGTAATGCAGGTGTGTGAAGCTCCATTTATATTCTGAAGTGATACAGTCAAGAAACACGGTGACGAACTGCTCTTCTTCGGGCAAGAACTGGGCCTAAACTGGAGTTGATATGACTTGGGTTAATGAGCTGATTCTGCCTATGGGAATTTCCAAGCAACCTTTCCCAAGCTGGTCTGTTACAGAGATTTCGAACTTCAGTTCTCACCTGTCCCAGTCATCATAGCCACCTGTAAGGGATGCTGGGGGTTGTTGTCTCAAAGGTTCAGAAATGCTGCTTTAGGAGTAATTTTAATAATACTAACTTGGATGAAAAGAAAAGAAGCCCAAGAAGAAGCCTCATATGTTCTTGAATGCACTCACACTTCCAGGGGCTATAGATCCCTGAACGAACTCACGCTTTCAGCACGCTCGGTTCAGCCCAGTAAAACCAACCTTGTTTTCCCATTCAGGACTGGAGAAGTTGGAAGGAGTGGTCACTGATATGAAAGCAGAGATGATTCGTACAAAGAATGCTTTTCGGTCCGTCCAGAATGGTAAGACAGCTGAATAGATCATCATCCTTAATTTTCCAAATACTGTCCAGAACCCTTACTGTGGATTCATTCACAATCTTCCAGGTTAAGTAGCTACTATGGGCCTAATGTTGAATTACTCTTCCTCTTCCTCTTGTTTCGGTTCTCTGATTAGGAATATCTGTTTGTATCTCTTTTCATTTATACTTTCCAGAGGCATTGCAATAATGTCCTGTCAAGTAGTAGTAGTAATGTTTGAGTTTCACACCAGTGGTTTGCAGAGTTTTTGTCCCCTTTAGAGGACATATTCCTTCTGGTGGAACAGTATTTGAACTCCACCCCTGCAGACTGTGCTCCAACCTCTCCTGTATCTTACATAAAACTGGCTGAGGGATTCTGAGAGTGCCATGCCAAGCATCTGGAGACTGTCAACTTGGAGAAAGATGGCCTGGCAAAGCCAGATGCTTCTGTCCAAATCCACTGGTTAGCTGTTGTCCTCATCCCTCCTGTGCTTTTCCTACCTCCCTTTTATATCCCACTTTCTTCCTCCTTCAGGCAACTATCGGGCTTCAGGCTTCTTTTCTTTCTCTCTCTTGAGATATTAAAGAAGAAACATTCTCATGCCAAAGTATTGAGACCCAACCAACCCTTGTGTGTTTCTGCTTCTAGCTCGAACTTTTGCAACTGGCAGCAAGAACTTATTCACCACCAACAAAATGAAAGGGGATTTTGAAACAGTAGATTCCATCTGCAGTCATGCTGGTGGCCAGGTGCCTTCTCCACAGAATGAGGCTGACAACAAGGCCCTTCAGTCAGTTGTAGAGAGGAACAATGAGCAGGCCTTTGTCCACTATCAGGGCTCTAGTTACACAAACTGGGCAGATGGAGAACCAAGCAACGCTGACCGCACCAAGAACTGCGCAGTGATCAATCAATCGGGCAAGTGGCATGCTGCAACCTGTCAAGAGGAACACTTGGCTGTTTGTGAATTTCCTGATTTCTAATATCAGATCCAGAGGGGGTTTATGGAGGGAGGGCTGGTCTTGGACTAGGGAACTGGCTTCAAACCCTTACTCTATTGTAAATCTCACTGGTTTGTTGTGAAGCTTCCACTGGATGACATCCATGTCTATTCTTCAGAGCTTCTTGGAGGAAAAATACAATATCAATATGATAAATAAAGACATAATTCCTACTTCTCTGGCCTGTTAGATTTCTTTGAGTCAATCATGCATCAAAAATGTGTACAGGAAAGAGACTCCCTCAAGCATAGGTTCTCACGTGCTTTAAAAACTGCCAGGTATGCTTCCAAGGACCGCACATCAATGCCATGATCTTTCTAAAGTCATGTTAATGCAGCAGAGATTGCACATTCTTTAGGTGGCCTGAGTTATTTTATCTGAGATTGAATAGCTCCCTGGGGAGAATTATGCCTGGTCAGGGCATTCTGGACTTGTTTTTGCCTATGCTGCATTAGGATCCCCCCCACCCCAAATCAAGGTTCTTCCCTATCCTGCAGTGAATCTCAGGTGGTAGAGAAGCAATAACAGAATAGGAGACATCCCTTTCATTGCCATGTCAGGCAATGCTTCAGGTATTTATGGCACATGTTTTGGACAAACTCTCCTTGCAGGACTCACCTGAGTGTGGTGCCCAACCATTCCTTCTTGCCCTCCAGAAGTGGAGAATCTTCGAATGCCTGATAGGATCGTATGCACCACAGTTGTGTGGATCTGGCAGGGGAGAATTTATGCCAGGAACCCATTCCCTCCTGAGAAATCTCTCAGGATCTACATGTAGTGGGTGGACTCGGCTGCAGAGTTGGCTGTGCATGAAGCTAAGCCAGAGAGAGCTTTTCTTCCTCCGTGCCTATAGGAATGGCTTGGAATGATACAATCGAAAGACCCCAGACTGTTTGTGGATGCACCCAACCAACCAGTCTCAAGAATCGCAATGGGCGTAGTACAGAAACCACCCCCCTCCGGAAACTTCTGGTGCCTGATGAGTTACTTAAGAATTGCATTCTTTATGGCGTGTTGGGTAGCACACCTAAATTACCCATGCCTCATGGCTGAAGGGCCCTAAGAATATTCTGTCCTTTCAAACAGAGGTGGGCCATGACCCTTTTTCCCCTGTGGTGGAGGGCAGGATGCGTTCCAATGGAGCAAAGCTCAGGGAACCAAGGTTTAGGGTGGATGCCAGGAAGTCCTTCCTGATGGTTAGGACCCCTCAGGTATGGAATGGGCTTCCATGGAGGTGTTCAAGGATAGGCTGGACATGCACATGGTAGGCAAGTCATGAGCAGAGCCAGCTGGAGCCGGAAGCCAGACTAGATGGCCCAGGAGGTCCCTTCTGACTGACTCTGTTTCTGTGTCTACACAAATGTACTGGGCTGCTAGCCAGAGCCCCACTGGACAGAGTAGGAGGCCTCCCACTGCATAGCCTGAGGAAATACCCCATAGAACTCCAAAGGCATCAGGAAAGAGCAAATGTCCTTGCGTGTGACACCCTCACAACAAGCAAGACGAGCACAGTGGCAAATTGCACCAATTCTGGGAGCAATTCTGGGAAATAACCACCGAAAGGCTCTCAGGAGTTCATGGGGAGTGCTGTCTGACATTAGGTCAAGTGTGGTGTCTTATGCCAATAAAACTGGATTGGTAATATCCTGCTTCCTATGTCCTGGGAGCAATGCGCTGAAAGAGCCTCCTCCGCCTCATGTCAAAATGACCTTGTCTTCTCCTATCCTAGAAGGCATTACCTGACACTATGCCAAAGGTCTGAAAGAGCAAGATCCAGCCATGGTGTTCTTATTTATGCTCCAGAACCTCCAGCTGGGTCAGGCAACTTGTGGTCCTCCAGATGTTTCTGGCCAACATCATCCAATGCGATTACGCATGCAGGCCAGGGCTAATGGGAGTTGTACACCAGCATGTCTGGAACAACACAGAGTGCTCACTGATGCCCCTGGGGCACAGCTGATTCATAAGGGCCAGAGTCCAAAACAGATTTCTGCAGATTCAACATCAGTTTGGAGCTATGGGCCTTCCATCGATATACAGGTAGGCATTTCAAAAGAACGAGTGCAGGAAGTAGGTAGATGCATCCTGAACAGGGGGAATACATCCCTCAATCCCTACTGGGACACTGGACAGCAACAGGACAAGATTTTGACCTTGGAGGCAGCAGAAGAAATACTTTCTGTGGCATAAACCCCCCTAGATCACTGCCTTAGTGGTGTTCTTTCCTGCTAACAATGCAGACTGTCCATCCCCAAGGAAACATGCCTGACGCACTCTTCATACTCCTCTCGGCAAAGGGGGATAAAGGCTAGGCAAAGACCTACCTTAAAAAATATCTGATGCCACGAACCTTTATTTGTATTTTATCTGTATTTTAATTGAGGTTCTTCATGGACTTTAGGGGGGGGGTTGTTGTATAATTAGTTTTTCTAATGGTTTTTCATGTTCAGCCTTGAGAAGAGAAGACTGAGGGGGATATGATTTCCCTCTATAAGTACCTCAAAGGCTTTCACAAAGAGGAAGGTCAAGATCTCATCTTGCTGATGCCAGAGTGTAGGACAGGGAATATTCAACTTAAGCTGTGACAACCCAGATTCAGGCTGGACATCAGGAAAAATTTCCTCACTGTCAGAGCAACACAACAGTGGAACCAGCTGCCAGGAGAGGTGGTGGGCTCTCCCATGCTGGAGGCATCCAGAAAGAAACTGAGCAGCCATTGAGTGGGATGGTGTGACCTGATGTCCTACAACAGTAGAGCGTTGGACCCAATGGCCTTCATGGCCCCTTCCAACTCTACTGTTCTATGATTTTATGATTAATGTGATTGTGAGCCACCTAGAGATGCTATGGCACAATAGACAGCATACTATATTTTAAATAAATAAATATCTAAACAGCTTAAATTGCTGAACATGCTTCCCATCAATTAACTCCCTAGTTTACTGAGGCACATATAGAAAAGGCCACCATCTTCTATCCTAGCAGGAAGCCTCAAATTTAGATAGCAGGGATACAACTTTCCCACTACTGACAGTAAAGGAATGGATCTATAATTTGGTGGACCCTCTTTATAACCTTTTGAAAAATGTGTTATAACACAATAGCCTCTATCCACACCATGGGAAGTTGGCCAGTAATATTTCTATGTATGAAAAATTATGAAAAAGGGGGAGACCACTGGTCTAAATTGCCCATTAAAGATGTCAGAGTTGATTCCATATGAACCTGAGGCCTTTCCCATTTTAAGACAGGTAATCTGCATCTTTATTTCAGACAGAATTACCAGATCCATTCTAGATCCCCCTGGAACCAAATTATCTAATTATTTAGCTCCAAGAATGCTAGATTTTCAAATGACTGGTCCCTGGTTTACGCAAACTATTTAAAGAGATGGAATTCCCAGATAGCAGCAGGGATAATACAAGTAACTGAACCAGAAAAAAATCACCCAGGGCATCTGCGACTAACACCCCAAAGATTTTTGAATGATTATTTAAGGAGGATTTCATCAAGGCCTTCCACCCTTTTGATGTTGCTTGTTTTATCTTTTAAATTAGAAATGTTTAAACTGCTTTTGTATCAGATGATATGCCTGGGGCAAGACAGGACTGTCCTTCAGGTATTGATGGGCAGCTCTCTTAGTTGTTTTTTAACTATGTGACATTCCTTATCACACCACTTGGGAGCAGTCTTTTGCAGAACATTCATTGGGACACGTTGCTTCGAGTTTAAAGCGCAGGCTAGTTAAGAGCAGTTGTTTAAAAGAGCTTGACTGCAGCAGATTCTGGAGTTGAGATGCCCAGCCTTGCACAAAAATCTGAGGCCTGGTTCAGGCACCATCCAGGTGAAAGTGCGCCTTTTGTGTGCCTTCCCCAGGATTTTCTGCAGCAAGGAAGGTCCACGCAGCAGCCAGGTGTGGGAGGGTGCTGGGCACAGGGCTTGTGCAAACAGGCAGGATGCCTCCATGGGCTTCTCATCGCCTTTCTTTGGGCATCAGGAAAGGGGCTTGCATCACCAGAAAGAGGGGACAGAAAAGGGCACTGGCTTGCACAAGATGGGCTGGTGCTAATGCGCGTGTGTGCGCACACACACACATATGCATGCATCTGTGATTTTTATTTTGTTCTGGTTTGAATTTTTGTACTTTGTTGTATGTTGAATTTTAATGTATCTTGTATTTTAGTTGTTGTAAACCGCCCTGAGAGCCTTTTATGGCTAAGTGTCAGTATAGAAATTTAACACAGTTTAATACGCAATATATAGAGGTATATGCTGGCATACAGTGATTGCCAAAAAGCGAAAGCACAAGGACAAGAAAAAATACGGCACATCTCACCAGTTGTGGAAGACCGTGAAAAGGAGGCCTGACCATCCGTTTGCGCCATCCACTTTCCCGGTGGCTGCGAGCAGCAGCTTCATGACCCAGCTTTTCCTTCACTGAGGAAAGAGAGGATCCCCCTCAAAAGAGATGGCAGTCCTCTGGCTGCTCTTCAGATAGAGGACTATCTCCTGTAAAAGAGCCATTCAGGTCTCCTTTGGGCCAGGCACTCACTCTCTGCTTAGCCTACCTCACAGGGTTGTTTTTGTGAAGATACATGGAGCTACTCACGTCCCCTTGGGTTCCTCAGAAGAGGAAAAAAGGTTTGGTGTAAATGAAACGCTCTAATAATCAACCTGGGCTACCCTTGGAACGTGTAGTTCTGCCCTTCCGTGCCTGCCCACACAGTATTTTTGCGATTTATTACCATCTGTCCTTCAGCAACTGGTGTTCAAAACGGTCTTCATACTGCTAAAAATGACAACGCAGGGTCTTTTCAAGAATATGTGAAATAGCAAGTGAACAAAACTGACTCATGGTGGCTTAAAAGACTACCTTTCAGAGATTTGTTTCCACTCCCTATTACAATTAGAACAGTAAGAACAAAACATTTTTAAATGAAACAACGGACAGCCCCATGAATCAAAACTGATTTTTTATGGATAATCAAATAAAGCTTTATCCTATGGATGATGTGATGTTCTAGTACTTCTTGTTCCCACTTCTCATAGCTCTGACCTGCATAAAATTTTGTTTCAAACATGTTGTTCTTGTACTGTGTTTTCCTATGACATTGCATTGCATGGCTTCATTATTATTCCCCTGTTTTGCGCGTGAACCACCTGGACGGCTGTGGCTGATGGGTGGTACAGGGCAGTAGGAAGTACATAAATCAAATATAAAAGTCGGACTGAGTCTCTGAGTAATGTTACTGTTATTTACCTTGCCTTGTGCTCCTTTTCAAATGTTTTGACAAACGCCCTCCTTTTCAGCCTTTGGGTCTCTCATTAGGGAGCAATTTATGTATCATCCCCACACAAAAAGGACATAGATCTGCATAAAGTTTGCACATGCTAATATCAATTGATTTTTACAAATGCATTTCTAAATTTAGAAATTATTGTTGTATTTAAATTAGAAATGCCATGTATCTTACTGTAAAGTGGAAGGTCACCTGTGCAGGTACTGCTGATGGCAGCTTCAGAGCTGAGCTTTTCCCCCTGAGGGGTTTAGAGCTTTCAGTTCTTCAAATAGAGGACTGCCCACCGCAAAGGAGGGCACAGGGCCACCCTCACACTCGTAAGCACATTTCCGTACAGCGGATGCTGTTCCTCTCAAGGCCACTATCCTCGTTCTGCTTTGCCCTTGGGCACCCCATCACCTTTTAATCTGATTCGCTGTGTTGGTCTCTTGTGATGTCTGTCACAGTGGTGCCTACATGAGTGATGTCACAATTACAGATGCTTATGAATGAAGTCATAAGCATAGGCACTGCAACCGATCAGGATCAAGGACGATGAGATGCATGGGCCAGAGGGATGAAGTCACAACAAAAAGAAATCAACATAATGGGAGCACTCTGTGTGTGTGTGTGTGTGTGTGTTTTCAGTACTTGTTTTAGCAGTGCCCAATGTGCTGTTTTTGAAATGAATGTCTGAAGAATATTTGCTGTAGCCCTTCTTATAGCTGCATATTTCCTTAGACATCCTGTTTTATGATGAGCCTGAAGGAGAAAGAGACAGCACTCAGTGTTGTCATTTACCTAGCATGTCATTTAATGTGTTATTACCGTTCTTAAAGGGGCATTGTCTGTAGAACTCCCTGCCCCCCAGACAACACACACACGGTTTATGAAAATTTCCCTACAGCCATTTTCCAAATCAAAGCTTATCATTTCAGGAGATAGGCCTTATTCCAGTTAAGATCTTTGAAAATGAAAGTGTGACAGATTGCTGTAAAATATATACACAGGGACAGACACACAACAGTATCCAACAAATGTAAATATATTTGCTTTCTTAAACCATAACATATACATTATTAAAACTGCCATTGCATTGCTTTTCACTGCCAGGAGACTCTCTGCTTGTCAGCTTAAGGAGGTATTGAGCACGTCTTAATTTATTTATAACAAAAACAAAGATTTGCAAAGCCCTGGTTTTGTTGTCAATTTGCAATGCTCAGCAAGGAGCTAGCATGCGCAACTCAAAACTCCTTGCAACAGATTTAAGCCAATAACTTGCTTTCTTTACTGGTTTGAAGGAGTTTGTGAAAAGCAAAAGAGAGGAGATTGCATTCTACTTATCGGGTGGGTGGGTGTCTTCTTTTAATGAGGGTGGTCCTCTCTTTGAAGGACTGTGAGAAGACTGTTTTTTATTTTGGGATCATGCTCTATTGGAAGGTTGTCCTGTTCAAATTGCGGTTTAAAGATTTAGAAGAAATTTATCAAAAGGGGATGCTGGGCCTTGATGTTGCCAACCAGCAGTGTTTGGGTAGCAGGCTGAATAAACAGAATAACTATGTGAACTTTTTTGAGTCTTGCCCATCTGTGTCAGCAAAACCTCCTGGCTTTTGGGGCTCTTGGTGAAGAAGGTTCTTGGAGACCCTGGAAACAGGGACATAATATGTCTTCTCTGCAGTACTGTTGTTTTGTCTCACTAAGCCTTCAGTGGCTTCAGAACTACAAGTACGCTATTGAGTGCTAGCAAGAACAGGATTCTGTGTCGTTACCCATCAAAGAATAACCATCTGATCCATGGACTGAGCCAACACACAGGATAGCAAGTGTTGGGAAAAGTCAGATAAATCCTGGCAGAAAAGGTCACTTATATGTGCCTTTGTGTTATAAAATCAAACCTGCTCCCCTTTCTCAGAAAGCACCCAATTTCCAAGCCAGGTCACTGTTTATTGCTGCTGTTACTTTAAGAAGATGGACTTCTTAGCTGGACTGAGAAGCCGCTATAAGCTAACACTATCAGTGAGGAAATACTGGGGGTTCCCATCAACTGCAGGAAAATTGAAGCAATGGTGTCCATGTATTTCTGAATGGACCCACCTGAGCATCTAGTCCCATAGAGACAAGTGCCTACACAGTGCTGTTGCCAAACCAGATTTCCTGAATGGTTCCTCAGACACATTTGCATGTTTAAACAGGATCCAAACTGCAAAGAGGTCCACTCAACTGACAGGTCAATGAAGGAATCAGTCATGTTATTGATACCAGTATTTCTGATGGTTTAGAACATTATGTGATGCCTAAAGACATCAGGATGCTATTGTATTGTATTGGTGTATGTGACTAAAGGTAAAGGTTTTCCCATGACATTAAAGTCCAGGCATGGCTGACTCTAGGGGGCGGTGCTCATCTCCGTTTCCTAGCCGAGGGAGCCAGCATTTGTCCGCAGACAATCTCCGTGATCATGTGGCCGGCACGACTAAACACCGAAGTGCACGGAATGCTGTTACCTGCCCACCAAAGTGGTACCTTTTCATCTACTTGCATTTGCATGCTTTCAAACTGCAAGGTTGGCAGGAACTGGGACAGAGCAACAGGAACTCACCCCATTGTGCAGATTCGAACCAGCGACCTTTCGATCAACCAGCCCAGCAGCACAGCGGTTTAAACCACTGAGCCACGCATCCCATATATGACAAGCAGGTTATAAAAGTGTCTGTACACGGGTTGTGATTTTGTAGTTGGTGGTGAGGACCACCACCCTGGATCACGCTGTCATAAGTAACTGCAGGGGTCCTGGGTGATCTTTCAATAAACTGTGGAGGTTCAAGGCGAAAGGGGTTCAGTCTTCCCTGACTGAACCTTCTCATCCTTGTTTGTGGCTGCCATTGAGGCTTCCCAATACAGGTCATGCAATGAAATGCACTGCATTCCTTCTTATTATTAGTAAATAGCAAAAATACTATCTCTAACTATTTTATCTGTACATACGAAATAACATGTGCGAATGGGTGTCCACTTATGACCAAGATTGCCTGCTTCATGAAGAGTACCACCCCGAAAAACAAGCACGTCTCGATTTCTGATGAAGTGTGATAGCAAATGAAATGCCCTGTACACCACCATCTGGATTATTAACTTAAAACTGGGACTAGGCTGGGGAGGAAGCCCGGTGGAACCTGCCCCTCAAGCATGGGTGGTCTTTCTCCTGTGCTCACCCCAGACGTGGAAAGTGGCTGAACCAAGAGGGAGCGTGTGGGTGCTTGTGGAACACAAGTTGTGCAGCCAGCAACCTTCTTCCAGGCTGGGTGCAGCAGCAGCACAAATGAAAGCCGCTGCATGTGTTGTGCAAGAGGGACATAGCTTGCATCACACGTGAGGCTCAGTTCCTGCTGAGGATCCTGTGACAGCCGGCAGGCTTGCCAGGAACGTGCCTCAAGAAGATGGGCGGGAGCCTGGGTAGCTGAGCCAAGGGAATTTGACAGATTCCCCCTCTCAAAATGGGCTGCTCCACATCCTTAGCTGGGACATGGCCATTTCAAAGGGCACCATGAAAGGAAAGCAAAGGAGATCTGTGGTACAGTGAAGGCAGGGGATCTCGGATAGTGAGCAAGCCAGTCCCAGGGGGTGAGTGCAAAGTGAGTCCAAGGAGGCCTCTGTGGGTCAGAGCCAGGCATTGGCGCAAAGCTCATAGCACAAAGCCCCCCTGACATCCCTCAAGTCCCTGTTCAAGGCAGCACAGTTCTTGCTGGGAGGGCTGTCCTCGTGGCCACAAGAAGTCTGTGGAGCAGAGGATGGCAACAGAGGTAGTGATTCTGGCCAACCGATGGCATTTCTTTCTCAGGTCAAGGAAGGCGGTTCGACAGAAGGTTGGGTCACTTGGGCGCATGCATCTCACCTTCATGCATGCTGGCATGGATCCAGGACCTGTTCTCCATGAAGGAAATGGCTCCACCAGCAGAAGTTCGCTGTACCTGATTTTGGGGATCCCCCTATTAATGCATTCCACAGCTCACCCCATTCAGCACAGTCTCCCAATTCTCTGGGTGACTTTTCCAGGTTGTAAGAGGAGATGCCATGATAAGGAGGGACAAGGAAGCCTCCAGCTCTCTGTTCCAGTATAAACCTGGATCCACCCTCTAATCTCTGCATCTGAATGCGTAAACTGACCCACTCCAAAGCAAGGGCTTTGAGCTGATATCAGCTGACAGGTTGCTTTTCTCTGGGAGGTTTAACCTGAACTCATTCGCATAGTGACATCTCTGCTTGAGGCTCCATGAGATGAACAGGGCTCCCTGAACCAGTTTAAAGCGGTTGCAAACTAGGTTAGGGTCCCTTGTCTTTCCCTGGTAATTGTGGACACAGCTTTGGCACTACAGTTCTGTTGCCCACCGGAGGAGAAGCAGGAGGGAGTGGTGGGCTCTTCTCTTATCTGAGCTGCTTCCCACCTTATTTTCCCCACCCATTTCTTGAGATGCACCCAGGAGGTGCACACCTTATTTTCTTAAGGTATCAAGAGAATGATTCTGGGGTTGACAAAACAAGCTAGTTGAGTTTGGCAGGCAGCTAAGCAGCCAAGGAAGGAGTCCCTTCCCCCTTCCCTCTGGTTCCCAAATTCAAAACAACCCTTTGAAATGCAGTTCTTTTATGGAGACTCCACAGATAACAGAACAGTTTCAGGCTGAAAAGAGAAGCCTCTGCTCATGGAAAGAGCTGTGATCACAGCAGTTTCTTCCTAACATGCAAGTGAGACATGTTGATGAGAGAGGACTGTCTGGAGGTGCATGATGGGAAGGAGGATGGCAGAACTCGAGGCCGCATCCAGAGCTCCCTGCGCCTCAGCAAATGTCATGAACAAACAAATGCGTGGGCAAGATGGGAAGCATCCGAGAACTCTCTGCAGTTCCCTTCCCGTGCACCCAGGATGACCTCTGAGCTACTTTCTGGTGACAGCAAGCCCATACTTTGGGGATGTGTGTGTAAATCAAGAAAACCACATGGCCAGGGCCAATAGTAGGGAGCTTCCCCTCTTACTTACTCAATCGCTACTGCACGGCTTGGGCAGAAGGGGACACATTAAGTGTCCCATCCACCTGGTGGCTTGAGGGCCACCACTTCCAGGCAGGGATGCTCATCCCAGAGAAACCACTTCCATGCTCCTGCGTGCATGTGCGGAAAGAACCAGCACTTCAAGGGGTCCTCGGCAAAGTTCCCAACCATCAGTGCACAGGGTATCACAGCTAGGCAGCAAATAGCTGCCCTTTTCAAAGTTGCACGGTGCCCTGGAGTCCCCACTGTAGCATCGTGTGGAATATAAATGGATCGCGCCACCAGAAGTAAGGAAGTGCCATTTGAATTTAAATTCCTACAAAAGCCTGGATCCAGGCTAAGGTGAAGGAACTTAATGGTGGCTGGTGTACCTGACAACTCAGTTTATACACACACGTGTGTGTGCATGTGAGTGTGTGTGTATAGAAACATAGAAACAGAGAGAGTCAGAAGGGGCCTCCCAGGCCATCCAGTCCCACCCTCGGCTCTAGCCAGCTCCACTCACGACATCCCACCATGTGCACGTCCAGCCTATCCTTGAACACCCTCACCAATGCGGCCTCAATGACCTATCGTGGAAGCCCATTCCACACCCCCGGGGTCCTAACTGTCAGGAAGTGCTTCCTGGCATCTAAATGGAACCTGGGTTCCCTGAGCTTTGCTCCATTGGAGCGCGTCCTGCCTTCCTCTGCGGGGGAGAACAGGTCTCTACCCATCTCCGTGTGACACCCCCTCACATACCTGTCTGTCGCCAACATATCCCCAACACATGGGGGAGGGGAGTTAAACATCAGTGCTAACAAGCCCAACAGCAGTGCTGGGGTCCTTGCACCTGCCCGAGGGTGCCAGATGCTGGTACCTGTCCGGAAAGGGCTCTTCCCCACACTACAAGCAATGCTATTAATATCGGTGGGAGAACAGGACATTTAGAATATTTAAACAACTATCAAGCATCGCTCTAACAGTGTAGCAGTTGTTTTGAAATGGAGAAACCTGTTAATCTGGCAGCAAAATGTCAGGGAAAGATTGAGATAAACCATGAAGGCACAAAAGCATGTAATTATACCAGTTGTCCCTTTATTCTCTTACATTTGCTGTCCACCCACTTTTCAGATGTACACCCCATTTGTCACTTTCCATCATATCATATCGGTAATTTCTCCCTAATTTTGCAACCAGATCAGGAAGGGTGGAAAGTTCGTCCCAATACCACAATCTCTCCATGGCTTAGCCCACATGGATTTATTTGCAGAAATGATCCCTTTATCTGCAACCTCAGAAGGCTTTGAGCTGCTGTCTTCGCACTTGTTCAAAATGTCAACAAGAAAAACAGATGGATGCAGAAATTATAATATTATCACAACAGGCCATTGTTAATAAGAGTTATAAGATACCGGCAGTTCAGCCATTTCCTGGATTACTTGTAAGTTTAATAGTTGTGTGAATGCCTTCAAGGATGTAAAGGCATTAGTCCCTTTTGGAAGCTGGCTCCATTCAAACACAGCTTAACTTTTCTCTGGTCAGTGATTGAACTGTCCAGCCTTCAGAGGAAACAAAACATATGCTAGCGCGCGCGCGTGCACACACACACACACACACACACACACACACACACACACTAACTAGCCCAGCTACCCATGCATCCCTGTGTGAATCAGTAATACCTCAATCACTTGAAAGGGGGGAAGAAAAAAGAGAGCTAAAAGGAAGTATGTGGGATTTGTTTCCAGGGGAAGTGGTGATTACCACTAATCTGGGTGGCTTCCAAAAAGGATTGGACAGATTCACAGAGGGGGCAGCTATTCATGGTTACTAACTTTGCTGTCTATGTGCTGCCTTGTTCATGCTGCATGCACAGGTTGGCATGCTGCATGCACAGGTTGCTGAGTTGTCTGGGTAGGTGGAGGTCCTGCATCCATCCTGCTTGAGTGTACAGCTGTTTTCCCACCATGTGTATGGACTAGATGAACCTTCGGGCTGAACAAGCATGGCTTTTCTTAACTTCTTAGCACCAGCCTTTTTGTGTTGGGAATTTGGACTTTCTGTTAAATTCCCAACAAGGAGAAGCAGAAATACATTGAAATGATTCAGACACTTTGCATCCAAGTATATGTTGCTTATTGAGAATCCCAAGCTATGCATTTTGCAAGCAATGCACATGATTTGGCAAATCAAATATTGCTACAGCACATGACTCACAGCTCAGAGCTTCCATGTTTGAGGCTTGATAGGATACCATTGTTAGCTTGCTCGCTCGCTCGCTCGCTCGCTCTCTCTCTCTCTCTCTCTCTCTGTGTGTGTGTGAGACAGAGAGAGAGAGAGAGAGAGAATGAGAGAGAGAGAGAGAGAGAGAGACTTAAACGGACACTGACAGGATTATACATAAGTGGTTAGGAAATATTTGGAGTTCCTTAAACACTTCCAAAAGTACATAATGTTACACAACAGTTATGTAAGGCAGCCATGCTATTGTTTAATAAAGGGGAGTTGTAAGCAAGCCCAGATCTTGCAAAAGTGTTCTCCAGTCGATGTGAGAAGAAAAGTTTGCAAAATATTCAGGAAGGTTTCATGTTATTTGCTACAGAAAAGTGGGACTCCCCCAAATGTCCAACACTTTCCCTGAAGCAATCCTTTCTCATAATACAGATGGTGAGGTGTTGTTCATATCTCCTCAGAAGCAAACCCCACTGGGTTCTGCAGGGCCTACGTCTAAGTAACTGGTCTGAAGCACCAATTTGGCTTTAATCCCATTTCTCAGAAACCAAGCCAGGCAATTACATTTTTTTGATCAAAGAGAGAGAGATACAGGCTGAAAAATCAGGACATCATGGGTGGTTCCAATGTGCATGGCAATCCCTTGTTAGATCAAGTGGTGATTTGCATGTGCGAATGAGCCATCATGGATCAAACACCATATACAGGGAGCTGGTTCACACTTTCATGTTCACCATGGTGGAGAAAGCCATAGCTCAGGAACAGCTGCACACGTAGGAAGTCCCTCGTCAGTCACTCTCTACCATCTCTGGTCAGAAGCCCTCTGGGAACTCTGCCTCCACTGGAGGACAACAGGTCTGGTGAGAAGAACTCTCTTCTAACTGAGTGGGTCAGAAAAAGGCCATTTCCTTTTTCTGTATTGACTTTCCATTTCTTTGCAGCATTGAGTTTTGAGCTCCAATCAAAAACCTCTCCTTTTCCTCTGTTTTCTGCAGAATGGCACAAATATACCAGGAGAAAGTACACCATTTTCCCCATTGTAATTTAATATCTCATTTCCTCTATTCAATCAATCAATCAATCATAGGGCTCTGAAAAAGCAGAAGAGAAAATGCGAGATCACAGCATCATCCAAAGATAACCATACATGCTGTCTAAAAGCCCCATGTTTCATTATTATATACTCTCTATTTATTCACTTCGTTTCTATACCACCCCATAGCCAAAGCTGTCTGTGTTGTTTACAAGTATATTGTACCCAAACCTTCTCCAACTTTTTTTCTAACCATTACCAATAAGTCTGCGAGAAGAGAAATTGCTCCTTAAAAGCAATTCTGTTGTGAAGAATATTTTGGGGAAATTCTCCTGGGTTGAATTGAAGTTCCTTGTGCTTATCTTACTTGCGAGGTGACAAAAGAGTATACTTCAGTGTCCTATTTTTCACTGTGAAACCATCTCTCTGGCAGCCTGTTTCTTCTTTTACTTCCATGTTTCAGTTAAGCTGCTGGGGAAGATTTCATGAATAAATTCCTCCAACTGGTCTTTTTCAGAACAGAAATTGCAGGCAGTCCAGGAGGCTGCAATGCCACGGAGAGATCTGTAATAGAAGCAAAATGCTCACACTACTAAATCATTGCAAGGTGGGTGAGTTGGTGCATTTTGCTTTGATTATGCATCTCTCCATGGCTTTGCAAAAGTAAATTTAAAACAAAATAAGAAACACCCTGAAAATGAGATAGGACAACAGAAGTCTCACTTATGGGGAAAGAAAACTTTCAGGAAATCAGAGGTTCTGCCTCTTTCCTGAAGATGGGCACTGCACTCATTCTCACTCTCACACACACACACACCTTCACACCCGCATTGTGGTGGATTTAAATGGAACCAGCCTGCCAACACAGTAGAAGTCTTTGCCACCAAAAGTAGCAGCCCAGAAGCCTCAACACCTTTACAAAAAGTGAAAGAAGCTGAGTTACAAACCACACTTGTGGTGAGGCTTCCTTGGGTGAAGCTGTTGAGAATCTCTCGTCTCCTTGGAATGGTGTCTTCCTCCCCACCCACATTATCTCTGCTATGATACGGGGGGGGGGGGGGAGCAACCCTGTTCATAACAGATGACAATGGAGAGGTTATCGGATGGGCTGACTTTACTGAAGAGCATGAGATCAGTGTGTAGAGAGCCAGTGTGGTGTAGTTTAAGGTGCTGGTATTGACCTATAAAGCCCTGAATGGCTTGGGACCAAGATACCTGAAGGAAAGTCTTTTTCCCTATATGCCCTTAAGATCTGCAGGAGAGGCCATGCTCCGGGAACCCTCCTTGAAGGAGGACAGAAGAGAGAACACTCGGAGGAGGGCCTTCTCTGTGGTGGCGCCCTGGCTCTGGAATGCACTCCCCAGAATGGTGCCTGGTGCTGATGCTCTATGCTTTTCAGGGCCAAGTCAAGACCTTTTTATTTACCCAGTATTGTAAAGTTTAAATATTTTAATTATGTTTTTACTGATATCCTTAGTTGTGTTTTATCTTGTTATTGTTATTGATTGATGTACTGATGTATTTATTAGGTATTTATTATATTGTAAACTGTCCAGAGATGACCTGTATCAAACAGGATAAAAATTATTAATAAATAAATAAATAAAAATAGTGGTTAAGGGCACAGGACTGGGACTCAGGCGATCTGGGTTCTTGTTCCTGCTCAGCCATGGAGCCAACTGGGTGACTTTGCGCCAGCCACAGGATCTCAGCCCAACCTACCTATTATTGTGCTTGAGAGCAGCAGGAAGAGAATGATGTAAGCCACTCTGAACTTACTGGGAAAAGTGGGTTATAAATCTAATAAATAAACAAATGTGACCCTTCCATATGGATGGTCCATTCATACAGGCTGTAGTCTTTATATCCTACTTCCCTGAGCCATGTGGTTGGCTACTGTGGGAAACAGGATGCAGAACAGACTCAGGAAAGCTTTTCCAGTGTGTTTTTGGGATGGTGCAACTGTTAAACATGCATCTGTCAACTGGTTCCATGTTTTCATAACCCTTGGTTTTGCTTTGAACAGTGGCATCAGTTCACAGGCTCAGGGAGGATGAGAAATCATTCCCCACAACTGATCCATTTACTCAGCCTTTCTTTGGACCCAGCAAGCTGCTGGACGTGCCCTGGAGGACCCCAAGCCTCAAGTCTTATTATCAGCAAGAGTCAGTGCCCCTGGGTTGGGTTGCTCCGTCAGTTTGTCCAAGCAAAACCTGGCAAGGTATGCATGTTCCAACACTGTTAAATACCCTAGCATTTCAAAACTGCTCTGCTTTTCTGACACCTCACCCCTTGTTCCCTGAAATAAGGATGTTATCTTCCCCACATTTTGCAACCAAAGGGAAATGCTTTCTGTTCACGCTTCACACTTCCTATTAGCTACACAAGATTAAAAGCGACCCTCAGTTCTTAAGAGCTATAAGTTTCCTGTAAGGTCATATGATTGAGAAACTAGAACCTGAGTTACTTAACTCATAGCCTATAAAAGGAGGAATAGGTGCCCAGAGGACGAGGATCACTGTTCAGGCCTTCACAGAGTGCTGGAGATTACAAAGTAAGTGAATGGATTGTGAATTTGTTTTGTAATGATGAACCTCTCAGGGAAGTTGATAAATTGTATGTGATTGAAATAGGTTCAGCTGATGCTGCCACAGTTCCTTATAAAAACAGGGTAGCATGCACAGAGCTCCATGAATCTAGTCAATTTCACCCTGAGCTAGCTCTGCCTACTTCATTGATAAGCTATCTTTGGATTGTTAAGTGCTTTCAGTATCTGAATTTCACATCTGGCTGTGCTTATCTAATAATTACCTTCAGCTTTAATGGCTAGTTGATTTTGTGTCCAACAGCAGAATAATTGGTTGGTATCTTGATCACTTAGTTAGCAGCCTGATTTAGATGCAGTTGGGAAATTGTTCCTTTGAAGCTATCAGTAGGATTGCCAGCCACAAAGGAATATGGGATTCCTGTACCTGTAGTCATGACGCTGATGATGCTGGCCAGGGCAGTTCGTCCAACAGGCTGGTCCAGCCATGGCATGTTCTCCTATATTCCTTTGCACCTACTTACCTGATGTTAGAAGCAACCCGCATGGCTTCTTGTGGCAGTAATTTAACTATGTGCTGAATGAAGAAGTCCTTTCAGGGTTCAGTATTATGGGAAAGGGAGAAAAGTGCCTCCCTTTCCACATTGCCCATGTCATGTGTAATTTTGTACACCTCTGTCGCCCTTCTCCCAACCTTAACAATTGCAGCTGCTTAACTATCCCTCAGAGGCAGTTGTTCCAGTCCCTTGATCATGTCAATTGTTCTTCTCTGAATGTGTCTAACTCCATGATGCTCTTTCTCAGGTGCAGTGACCTGGACTGTTCACAATATTCTAAGTACAGTCACACAAAAGGTTATTGAAGGTAGTGTGATTTTGGAAGTTTTATTTTCAATTTCTTTGATAATTATACCTAGCATGGAGGTTAGCTTTTTCACAGTGCCAATCCAGCTGTCCACCGCAACCCCAAGAACCCCTTCTTCAGAAGTTACACCTAGGCTAGATCCCACCAGCTTCTTCTGGAAGAGGTTGGGACTTTTTGCCCCAACATGCATCAATTTACACTTGCTTAGACAACTGTATTTCCAATTTTGATGCCCATTCTCTCAGGTTGGAGATATCTCTTTGTAGCTCCTCACAATCCCTTTTCATTTTAACCATGCCAAATAGTTGGTTGTCTTCAGCCACCTTGCTTACTCCCAGTTCCAGATTATTTATGGGTAAATGGAAAAGTATGGGGTACAGTACAGAATCCTGTGGGATGCTGCTGGTTATATCCTTCCATTGAGCAAAATTGCCATTTATGCCTACTCTCTGATTTTAGTCTTTAACCAGTTGCTGATCCATGAGAGGAGATCCCGTCTTATTCACTGACCGTTACATTTGCTGAGGAGGTTTTGGTGAAGGATTTTGTCAAAGGCCTTTTGGAAGGCCAAGTAAACAATTTCTACTGGATTGCTCCTGTCCATGTGTTTACTGACACTCCCAAAGAATTCCAATATGCCGTCTATTTATCTCCCCTTTCAAAGAACTCAAAATGATTCATGTCATTCTTGTCTTTCTGCTCTCGATTTTATCCCCGCAACAACAACCCTGTGAGGTAGGTTGGGCTGTCCAAGTCACTCAGTTCCATGGCTGAGCGAGGACTCAACCCCAGATCTCCTGAGTCCCAGTCCAGTGCTCTTAACCACTACACAACAGTGGCTCTCTTTTAATGACATCGACTCACCTTTGTGGAAGCCATGTTGATTCTTTTTCAACAGGGTTTGTCCCCATACGTGCTTACTGATTCTATCCTTAATAACACTTTCAACTAATTTACCCAAAATAAATGCTAATTGGCCTATAATTTCCCAGAGTCCTCTCAATTCCTTTAAAAAATTGGTGTTACATTGGGCATTCTCCAGTTCTCTGGTATAGAGTCTGATCTGAGGAATATTGTACGTATTTTTGTGAGTCAGCCATTTCATACTGGAGCAATTTAAGAACTCTAGGGCAGATAGCAGCTGCACCTGGCCATTTATTCACATCCAATAGGGTTGAGAATTTCATCTTTGGACACTGCTATCTGGTTTAATTTCTCTGTCTCACTCCCCGAATAAATAAGTTCAGAAACAGGTATCTGTTCCATATCCTCTGCTGTGAAGAATTATTTACGTCAAATCAACACAGCATTTACAGGAAGCAGCAAGGAATATTTAAATACTTCTTTATTGTTTGCTTTGATGTTGTAAGTGATACATTTCTCCTTCCCTCCCTCCCTCCCTTTCTCTTACACACACACACCTCCATATGCACATTTTCCATCTGCCTGCATCTTTCTTGTGCAAGCTTGTCTCCCCCGTGCTTTCCTGCCCCCCTCATTTGGGAAAGGCTACCATTCTCTGAAAGTACCTTTCTTCTCTCCAGTAAATTTCCTGATGCTTCTCATCAACCAGGCCACTGATCTCTTGGACGGCATGCTATCTTTCCTAACTTGTGGTCTGCATACCAACCGAGCTTCACTTATTGTGGTTTCCAGTAATCTCCAAGCATTATGGCAAGGGATGTAACCCCTTTAGCTCCCCTTATGGACTTTCTTTTACCAGTGTCCTCACTTTAGAGAAGCTTCTTCTTTGGATGTCAAATGTGACTGTGTTTGATGTGCTTGGTAACCTTCCCCCAAATGTATGTCAAATCTGTTAGCGCTCTGATCACTGACTCCAATTGCTTCAGCTGCATTTCACATTTCCTACTAGCTTTTGAGATTCGCCCCCCTCTGCTCAGCTCCGTGACCACCTGCTTGGGGGCACAGTCATTTAGGGCATTGGAAAATGGGACCTGTTTGTCAGAAATGGAACATCCGTTTTTCCAGTTGCCATGGGGTGGTTGAAATCGCCCATTATTACAACACTGTTTCTGGAGGATCTCCCCAATTCGAGTCACTATATAATGATCACCTTGAGCATTTGGGCTCTGGAGGTGATAACACAGAAGCTTTGGATCCAGTTATTGGCACCCGCAGTTTTTCTGCTTCGAAGTCTGTACGTTTTGAATCCCCAGGTGTTCGAGACTATCCTCTTTCATGTGCAGAGTGACAGCTCCTCCAGAACACCTTTCTCTGTCCTTCCTTTAGAGTTTCTATGCAGAGAGGACCATTTCCCATTGGGTCTCTCCATTCCTTGAGGTTTCCATGATACTTGCTATATCCAGCTTCTTCTTTTAAACCAGGCACTCCAGCTTTCCGCTATCAACTCTGAAGCCTCTTGCATTTGTACAGGGACACCTAAACACAGTGTCCTCCCAAGAGGTAAACAACTTATGTTTTGGTGCTCCAGCCTCTCTGACCGGTTATCTTCTTGAACCATATCCTTGTGGCTTCTTTCCTCCTCTTCTACATTTGAGCAATCAGAAGCTTTTCCATCTTCATCCCCAGGGATGATTTCACCTGAGTGCTGTGCTTCACAGCTCCTCTTTCTTCCAGGGCTGAGTTTAAAAGCTGCTATGCCACCATTTTAATGTTAGGAACCAGCAGTCCAGTTCTGTTTTGGCTCAAGTGGATCCTGTCCTTCCAGAACAGGCCTGGATTGTTCCAAAATACCCCCCAGTGCCCAACAGATGTGAACCCTTCCACCCCTAGATTACCATCTCATATATGCATCGAGAATACCCAGCCGTGCATGCCTTTGATGGACCTGAATGTGGAACAGATTGCTTTTCTAAGAAAGCCACCTATATTTCAGCTCCCGCTTAAGAACCTAAATTTGGCTTTCGGGACTTTACAACAACAATTCCCCATGTCACTGGTACCAACATGGACCAAGACCACTGACTTCAGGACAATCCAGAACTTTGCACCAGGCAGACAATTCACCAAGCGAGTTCACATTCCAAACTCAGCTATTTATGTGTCTAATGATCTCCCACTATCACAAGCCTGCACTGCTCTTCTGTGCAAGAGAACAATCGCTTGCCTTCCAATGAACAGATCCTTTCTAAAGGATCATTTACCTTTTTGTTGGAATAGTACCCTCCTTCCCCAAGACCCTAGTTTTAATAACAGCAGAGGAGCTTTCACCCAGGAAGTAGGATGTGGCTGTTTGGTTCCCAAGGGTTTCATTGGCCAGCCTCTCTGCTTTTCTCCTCTTCGGAAGATCAGCAACTTTGGCTGCAAGAGATCCAGGACTCTTGAGAGTCAGCACTCATCACACGGAGCTTATGTGTATGACTTCTGTCAGACAATCACACATACTCAGCACAATAGCCCACACATCCCTGTTTTTAACATTGCTGTTATTGGGTTTAAGACCTAGCTATGTTTTGCTGTTTGCTTGTTGTTTTTACTGGGACAAGATGGTGGGTTTACTTTTAGTTAATTTGTGCTTTATTCTTCTGAATATGAGAAAGAAGGGCAGAAGTCTGGGTTTGGTCCTCCTTTCTCTGATACTAACTCACACAATTGCTTAATTCATTTGTGTGCTGATGCTTTGTCACTGGGGCTCCCCACCCTCAGCGAACTGACTGCATCATTGGCCCAACCAGTGCTGCAACCATTCTAACTGGAGGACCCCATCTGAAAAGCAAGGGAGGCTGTGCCTCACTATTTTGGTCAACTGTAGAACAACAACACCTTATCCACAAATATGGCTAGCCAGTACTAAACTAGCTAGCCTTCATCTGATCATCCTCCAGTGCAATCAGTCCGCCTCCACTGGGAATGCCTTGGGTTAACACTTTCCTTTCCCTTTTTAAATTGTTCCTCCAGGTCAACCTATCGAATGATGCTGGTGCTCCTAACTTTTGGTGCTTTAGTTTCACAAGTATCACCAGCAGCAAGCCCACCACGGGATCAAGTTATACGAAGTTTGGATCAGAATGCCTGTTCCTTGGTTGTATGTGGCCCAGCTCAGAATGGGTTACCAGGGAGAGATGGAAGAGATGGGATCCAAGGACCAAAAGGAGAGGTAGGAGGCCAAGGTATGGAAATTGCACCTTCCTCATGGTTTGACCTCCTGGGGTTCAGCTTTCTGTCCACCCAGGAAAGCAGTGTCTCCTCAGGTCAGAACTGGGACTCCCATCTTGGAGGTCCCCCTATCTCCCTTGCATCTTTCCATACCAGTTGTATTTCCAACGTCACAAATGCAACCAGCAACCGGGGTGACATCAGGGGTATCAGGCACAAGGATCAAGATTCACCAGGATGTAAGGTATCTTGCTGGTGCCTCAGCCCTTCCTTCCCTTGGGCTCAGGTAGAAGACTTAGATGGTGGGCATCAGCATCTCAGTGTTTCTCTCATACACAGTTGGAAGGGCATAATCCATATGGTGCCTTAAGGTACTTTCTCTATTTATTGTCCTAGCATGCTTGTCTGACCCCGACTCTTTTGCTTTCAGCTTTGCCCACCACTGAAATGTGACCCCACCCCAAGATTTTTTGAAATGGGCTGAAAGGGGTTCCAAATTCTTGGAATAGGGTAACTTCTAAAGCATCCCATTCCAGAAACAGGAAAAATGCGAAGGAAGGTACATTCTGAACAAGTGTATACTAGGAAACAAATTAGCACTTGTTAATATTTGGAATGATATCTTATTTTCCTCTCTGCCATCAGTTTATAAGAATAATGCAAGACGGAGTTTGGAGCATTGAAGCCTCTTGATTTCAATGGGCTTGGTTCTGTTCTGCATTGACTGATTATTTTTACAGTTGGCAACTTTGGCAAGTGCTAACAATGCAGTTCATTTGTGATAAAGACTTGTGTGTGCTTTTTTATTCTTCCCAGGAGTTCTAGAGCTTTGTTATTGCTTTATCTTTGAATGACCTTGGAACAGTGGAGTGAATGACCATGCAGCCTACCTTCTGTTCCCTTCATTTATGTTTATTTATAAAATGTTCCTGGAATTGTATGCAATGTCTCGTTTACTCACTTGTTCAAATAAAAGGGAAGGTTCAGGTTCAGGCTATTGAGGTCTACCTGTGCAGATTGTCTGGGAACTGTTTCTTCTTTGGTGTATTTGCAGATGCCTTCAGGATTTTTGTGAGTACATGAAAGCACCTGGGGCCAGCACTTCTATAGATTAGCGGACTTGGCAAATGCATTTTTTAAAAATTTGTACCATTTTTATCTTGCTCTTCAGCCCAAAAGGGCTCCCTGAAGAGTTTATGAAGATGAATAGTATAGTTTCTGCTCTTAGGGTTACAAAAGACATGACACAAAAGGAAGAGGGACACGGGTTACCATGTTTCAGGGGTTCACCAGAAGTGTTAGGGTTTTGGGCCTCTTCTCTGGGTCTCCAGGGGAAAAGTCAAACCTCAAGGTGACGGGGTCCTATTTCCCACCTGGCTAGAGAAGTTTTGCGCTTTGCCCCTGCCTTAGGTCAATCAAGTACAACCAAAGCGGCTTTCTCTGACCCTCCAAGTACCATCTGCAGCCTTCATCCATTGCCACCAGCAGATGGGGATGCAGGCCTGCAGTGTCGGAGGAGGGTTAAAACCAAAACAATGCTATGGTAAAAAAAATGGTTTCCCAGAACTAATGCAGCTTTTTGAATTGCTAAGAATGAACTTGACCTCTGAAGTGATTTGTGCCCCCCTGGAGTCAAAGCTTCATGCAGGTTAGAGGAGGCTGCATACACAAGAGATATGTTCTTTGACATCACAGATGCAGTTACAAATAGGCCAAAGCGAAGCCTGAAGCACCAGGAACTGGGAAACCTTTGGTTCTCACTTTCCAAGGACATTGGTCTTTCAAAGCAAAGTTGGTTTTAAATGGAGCCATGAGAGAAGGAGAAAGCAAGTCTGGAAAATGGAGAATGGAAGCATTCCCATCCACCTTATTTAGATGGTGCCTTCACTGATTTAGCAATATTCCTGATGGAGTGTTAGGGTTCCATCACGTCGTATCTCCAGTGTTTCTGCATCTGACTAGAAACTTGTAAAACTATTAAAATGATGTTATTTCCCGGAACTGCTCACTTTGTAAACATCTGTTCACTTTGCATTTCTCAGTGCCAAGTCTGTAATTTATCAGCTTTGCATTCATCACTACCTGCTCTCCACCTCCTTCATAATCCACGTATTCAATATTTTATCAAATGCCAGGATTGCAAGGACTGAGAGGCATACCAGGTCCTCCAGGAAAAATGGGCCCAGCTGGACCAGTAGGAGCAAAGGGGGCTCAAGGGGAGAAAGGAGCAAAAGGAGACATAGGTAAGCAGTGTCACTAGCTAAGTATTGTCCTCATTTGGCCATGCAATCCGGTGTAGATCTGTGCAGAAGAGAGTGCCATTGAGTTCAATGGGTCTTATCCCCAAGTTAGTATGTATAGGAGACACAATTCCACATAAACTTTATTTCAGAGGTGAGGGGAAACGAATGGACTGAAACTTAAGCTTCGCATGGAAGAAGTGGAATTCCAAAGAGGAAAAGACTGTGTCACTAGGCAAGTTTTCTGAGATGGGATTCAGGGCATTGAGTGTAGCAAGGGGACCTTTTCATTAAGGATAAAGGAGAATTTTGGGAGTGTGAGGTTGGTAGGATTGCAAGACCAGTGCAGGGTCATATGGAGAGATAAGGGAAGAAGGCACTGGAATCATCAGGGACTCATCCACCATAGTGGGATAGGAGTCGACCGTCTGCATCGGACGATGAACTAACTCTGCTTCCCAAGATGTTGCATCAGAGCTAGGCCTTTGGAAGGCACAGGCCAGGGTGAGGCATCTACTGCCAGACAGGCACGTGCGTGAGTCTGCCATTTCCCAGAGCAAGTCCCAGCCTGATGTGGGAGTTCTCCCAGGACAGGGAAGACCTGTGTTTTGAAGGAGCAAAGTTCATCACAGCACAGGGGACCACCTGGCCTCCATCATTAGCAGCTTACCACAGGGGACATTGCGGGGAGGGGGCTCTAGCTCCAGTAGCCCCTGAAGTGCTGCAACATAGCATAACTTTTTGTGTTTGGGACCTCACATTTCCTCTCTCTTTCTCTGACTGCTCACATCGCCCTTTCCCTCTGAACAGGACCGCGTGGAGTCCAAGGTGTGCAAGGTCCTCCTGGAAGCACAGGCCCTGCTGGAGCAAAAGGAAGCAGTGGCCCACAAGGTGAAAAAGGTGTGAAGGGAGAAACAGGTAAGCCAGTCCCAGAAAAGGGTGTTTTTTTATTTTTTAAACCAGGGAATTCAATAAAATACATCGACTACAATCCAAGAAGCCATACAACCCGTTCTTCAAGTTGGACAAGGAGCTGAGACCGTGTTTCTTGAACTGAGATCGAGGGATCCAGGAAGGGCCCAAATGTCATTTGTGATGTCCTAGGGTGGAGGGGGGCTGCCCTTCTGCTGGAACACATTCCAAAATGAGTAAATCCATCCATTGAGCATGCCTAAAACATGTTCTTTTCTCTTTTGGATCCCAGCTGCCAATTTTAAAAAATGCTGGAAATGTGTGTTTCAACCCTATTATGCTTAATATCTCTTGTAGGGCTTTGAATTTAGAAATATTAGGAACTGACAAAGTTACCATAATGTGTTTGTAAGTTCAGTGTTTCCCTTTCCCTCTGGATCTCTTTCCACAGATAGGGATGTATGGGTGTTGCTATATTTATTCCATCTGTGTCTTGCAGATTCTCAGCTGTATTTCATTCCATCATCCATTCATTGAGAGGATCAGATTTTATTTTTTTTACCAAAATTCAACATGTGCTCATTTGCAGTGGTGCTAACTTGTACTTTTGGCTAGGTGCATTAATGCTAATGAGCATCAGTTAATGCAAATTTGTGCAAATCTCCCTTTCCAAAGTGAAAAATGCTCAAATTCTGACATTTTAATCTTTAAGCCTATGTGCTGTGAGCCATCGCTTCCATGCTGGTGGCAACTTGTGTTGGGGAAAACAGCCTTTAGCAAACAGAATGGTTGCAGCTCTCGGTATTAGCTGGTCTGCAGTATTTCAGTTTGCTGGTGGAAATTCGCATGATGGTATGGCCCCCAGGCAGAAAAACTTCCCTGGATGTGTTAGGGAAGAACGATTCTAGCTTAACCAGCTCTGCAGCATGCCAGTCTGAAGTGGTACAGAAACTATTCTACTATCTCACTGAGAACGAATCCCCCATGTGAGCTGGTGGTTCACACAAACATTTCCTCCAAGCATGCATGCATCCAATCCATGATGGGGCAGAGGGAAGAAAAGTTCTACTGCTTGTATGAATCATCCCTCAAAGAGGCAGGTCTTTTTGTTTAATGCAGGTGTTTTCTCTGAACACCTGAGCGTGAAGCCAAATTCTGTGCTGCCCATCTGGGACACCTGCAGTGCCATTTAGCTTTGCATAATTTCACAGCTGTTGTCAAAATACGTCACATTCCATTCATCATGTGTGGAGCCATAGGCCTGCTTTCCCCAACTTGAATCCTTCCAGCAATTTTGGAGTACCACTCCCATTATCCCTGACCATTGAACTTCCTGGGTGGGGTGATGGGAGTTATAGTCCAAAATATCTGGAGGGGCCTTGGTTGAGGAAAAGTGCCCTAGATTGAAAGTGGTGAGGCACCAGAACACAAAACATTTTTTTTCCTCTCCCAGGAATTTCGATAAGGATTTTGCAAGGACAGAAACAAAGTCTTGTGTGCCTTAAAAGGTTAACAAATGTTCATTCATTTATTTAATGAATTTATATACCATTTGATTAGCATAATGTTCTCAAACTGGTTTACAAATGCCATGAACTCTCATGGACTAGCCTACTTTTAGACTCAAGCCGCAAAAGCTTAGCTTTGTTTTCCACTACGAAGTGGAAAGTCTTGAAGCTGTGCTGGACTCCAACCCCCCACTGGTCATGCTGGCTGAGAATGATGGGTGTTGTAGTCCAACACATCTAGAAGGCACCGGGATGGGATAGGCTGGCTTATACTATATTTGCTAGTCCCTTAACTGGGATGCCATCAGGGCCTCTTGTTTCCACTGCAAGAAACTCATACAGCCAACCCCAGAGAAATAGTGTCGTAATGATCCCTCTGCTTCCCAGTATATAACACATCTGTTAGGTAAACAATAATTTGGTAACTGCACTGAAAACAGGTAATTTGAAAGGACCTGTGTAATGTTGTGTTTGACTGTGAGAAAGTGCCTCCCATTTGGAGTGACTTTTCTCCCATTCTCTGTTATTTATTTAGGTCCCAGAGGAAGTACTGGAGCACAAGGGCCCCAAGGACAAAAGGGTGCCCCTGGCCCCCAAGGCATTAAAGGGTCTGTGGGGGAAAAGGGAGCAAAAGGAGATGTGGGACCCAGAGGTAAGTGGAGTGAAAGGGTCCATCCTACCAAGGTTTGTTGCTGCTGTTGTTGCTGTTCCATGTCATCAAGTCATTGCTGACTTATGACAACCCTGTGAATGAAAGCCCTCCAAATAGCCCAGTCCAACAGACCTGCTCAGCTCTTGTCAAGTCAAGATTGTGGCTTCCTTGATGGAGTCCATCCATCTCCTATTTGGTCTTTCTCTTCTTCTGCCTTCAACTTTCCCTAGCATGATTGTCTCCTTCAGGCAGCCTTGCCTTCTCATGACTTGAACAACCCTTTTTACTGACCTAGAAAGTTTCAGAGGAAGCAGAAGAAAACACTTTTTTCATGCAGTGCATCATTAGCTTATAGAAATGGAGACTGATCCAGTGGTGGTCATTAGCTCTGATGGCTTAAAAAATAGGTGACTTCATGGAGGAAACATGTTTCCCTGGTTACTAAAACTCACGAGAGCTCAGTGGAATCATCAGATGCAGAAGAAACCCCAGATGCTGTGGAATACACTGCCTTGCTTCTCAAAGAAGTCTAAACACCCATAGTTTGAAACTGGATACTCATATTTGGTCTTCCTCTTCTTGCTCTGTCTCCAGCTTACTTGAGTTATCCTATTATCCTCTCCAGTGAGACTTGCCTTCTCATGATAGGTTCAAGTTATGACAGCGTCAGTTTCATCAATTTTGCTTGCAGGACAAGGATTCCCTTGATTTGATCTAGAACCCACTTGCTCATCTGTCTGTCCATCTAGGGCAGTGATGGCAAACCTTTTTGAGACCGAGTGCCCAAACTGCAACCCAGAACCCACTTATTAATCGCAAAGTACCGACACTGCAATAAGACCTGAATACTGAGCTTTTAGTTTAGACAAAACAACTCACAGCCAGTCCAAGCAAACATATATATATCCTTGGAAGCACACCGACCGGCCATGCAAAAGCTCGGACGAGTCGCGGCTAATGAGTCGTGGCTCGTGACATCATCGCCTGGTGCCGCTACTACTTTCCGACCATGTGCATGGCCTCTATATGCGCTGTTATCCAATGCACGGCTGCTGGGGCGATGCTGGGGTGACTTGGCTCGCATGCCCACTGCAGCACGCATGCCATAGATTCACCACCACTGATCTAGGGCATTTGCAATGCTCTCCTTCAGCACCATACTTAGTATGCATCAGCTTTCTTCCCATCAGCTTTCTTCACTGCCCATCTTTCACACACATACATTGTGATTAGGAATATATTCACATGAATGGTCTCAATCTAGGTCTCCAGGAAAATGCCCTTCTACTTCATGATCGTTTCTATTTCCTTCATTGCTGCTCTTCCCACTCTCAGTCTTCTAATTTCGTGGCTACAGTCTCCCTGTTAATTGGTCTGTAGGTCTGTAAAATCTTTGCCAATTTCAATTACTTCATTGCTGACCATAAAGTTCTGTAATTCTTCTGAAGTCATGATTTTTGTTTTCTTTAATATTCTGCTCTAGCCCTGCATTTGCACTTTCTTCTTTCATCGGGAGGTATTTCAGTTCATTGTTGCTTTCTTCCAGGAAAATGGTATCTTCTGCATATCTTAAATCATCAATGTGTCTTCCTCCTATTTTCATTCCTTTTTCTAACCCTTCTCGAGCTTTCAATATGGTCTGTGTATAGTTCAGCTGCTGTGTATCCTAACTTTTCATAGGGAAGTTATAATGGGTGGGTCAGATCCTGAGCAGATTGGATCAACTGCACTGATGGAAAGATACTTCTTTGCCCAGTCTCTTTCCCATAGTAATCCATTTGCCCCCTGAGAATGCCATTCATGGTGACAAAAGACCCTGCAGGATGGGGTGAGCTGTGGTGTGCAGGGCAGGTGGAACCCTTCCTGTTGTGGAGGGCAGATCCTGGATCCAACCTGGCATTTTTGAAGCACAAAACACAAATGCACATGCGCGCGCACACACAAAGGCTAGCAAATGCCCCTTGCCAATTAACTTGGAACCTTTCCATCTCACAATAGGATTACCAGGACCAACTGGCGTGCAAGGGCCAGTGGGGAAAACAGGCCCCTTTGGATCTAAAGGAGATAAAGGCTCCATAGGTGAAAAAGGTGCCAAGGGTGACAGCGGTCTCTCAGGTAAGTAGGATAACCTTGTTGCCACTTGTTAAAGAGATTAATTTAACCAAGCTTCAGAAAAAAGTTTCGACTTGCTGGAGTTCCCGTTCAGTGCTCCTTCCAGCAAAGAAGTGTTTTCAGAACCCCTGACAAGTTTGGAGCTCAGATGATCAACAATTTTTTTCAACGAACGATCAGAATTTACTTGCAAATCAGAGCAGGCCTCTCCCTCCTCCTTCTAATGTAAAATTGGACAGATCCAGAGATGATGTATATTTTGTTAAATTGCAGTTGGCAGAAGTACTTATCATAATCTGAAAATCTGATACATTTTTCTGAGCAAGCAAGGATTACTTCTAAAAGATTGCAGACACTGGGTGATTTACAAATAGCATCGCATATCCACTGATGCTCACACAAGCACTTAGGCGATGTCCACTTTGCCAGCCCTACCTGTAGGCAAAGGGCAGAACTGTCCATTATCTAATCCAATAATGTATATTTACTGTAAGGGAGCTGATTGAATTGCCCATGTATGATGTTGGCTGAGAGAGAAGGTGAGAAGTACCATTTCGATTAGCAAACTATCTGTTTACAGGGGGACGTATCCTATAGGTTTTATTCAGTTTTAGTCTAACTTAAGTACCATTCTTTTTGATGGGAAAGTAAGACTAATGCTCATACATTAGTCTTACAAGTATGCCTTCTTTCACACGGTACTACAGCACTATATCTTGGAGATCATATTCATTTCATTCCTTCTCAGAGGTCAATCTTATGAAAAAACAAGTCAGCACCCTGGAGGGACAGCTGAAAGCGCTTCAAGCCAGTTTCTCAAAGTACCAAAAAGGTAAGATGTTGGATGGGATACCAGAATGGTGACGATGTGTTGAAATCTTCCTCTGTTATGAGATGCAGGTGGATCCCTTAAGACAGAGGTTGCAGGCCAGCACAGTATACTCGCCTGTAGACAAAGGGTTTGAGAGGGCATCACATCCCTTATCATCTGGTAGGTCAGTTGACAGATCAGGGAGATGTCACCGCACTTGCAAACATCACAGAACCTAAATATTAGAGAACTAGCATCATTTTTGCTAGTTTATGACATAGCGTGAATATGCTGAAGTTCATAAAGCACCAGAAAGAATTGGTATAAATGTATTTGTTAATTATATTTCCAACCCTCACTTTTCCTACAAGAAACCCAAAGTAATCCACATGGTCTTCCTGTCTATTTGATCCTCACAACACCCCTGTGAGATAGGTGAGGCTAAGAGTTCATGACTGGCCCAAAGCCACCCAGTGAGGGTCATGGCTGAGTGCAGACTAGACCCATCTCTCCAGAGCCCAACAGTCTAACCATTGCGCTATACTGGCTGCAATTGATCCTATATATTACATAATGGACAAAATACCTTGGCTTACCTACAACTTGTCTACAAAATAATCATAGCATTTTAAAAAGCAACCAATAAACATGAAAGGCAATGAATTAAAAATACTTTTTAAGCTGCACCTACAGGTGGCGCAGTGGTTTAAACCGCTGTTCTGCTGGGCTGGTTGATTGAAAGTTTGCCAGTTCGAATCTGCACAACGGGGTGAGTTCCCGTTGCTCCGTCCCAGCTCCTGCCAACCTTGCAGTTTGAAAGCATGCAAATGCAAGTAGATAAAAAGGCACCACTTCGGTGGGCAGGTAACAGCGTTCTGTGCTCTTCGGTGTTTAGTCATGCCGGCCATGTGACCACGGAGACTGTCTGCGGACAAACGCTGGCTCCCTCGGCTAGGAAACGGAGATGAGCACCTCCCCCTAGAGTCAGGCATGACTGGACTTAACGTCAAGGGCCAACCTTTACCTTTTACAATGAATCTGCTACAGCTTGTCACAGCTGTGGTTTCTTTGCGTTTTCAGTGGGAATACACATGGCTGCACCTAAGGAATGGACTCATTCCAGACTACTAGACTCTAGTAGGCCTCACTTGCATCTGCTAATGGTGGGATTATGCTGCTAAAAGCATTCCTGGAAGAGGCATTGGCCACCTCCTTCCAAATTTTGTCTATTCCAAACTGATGTAGCGGCAATTTTCACTGGTCTGCTCTCTTTGTTTAACACAATGGCCATAAGCTGATGTTGTGATTGATCTGTACCCTGCGTGTTTTGTGTTTGTTCTAGTGGCAATGTTCCCCGGAGGCCGAATTGTTGGCAACAAGGTGTTTATAACTACTGGCTACGAAGGCAACTTCGATGACCTCAAGCAAAGGTGTCTGCAAGCCGGTGGCCAGCTCGCTTCCCCGAGGAATGCGGCCGAGAACACTGCAGTCCAGCAGATTGCTGCGCTCTATAACAAGATAGTGTTTCTTGGGATAACTGATCTCCAGTCAGAGGGGAAATTCAAATATCTGAATGGTGATGCAATCAGTTACTCCAACTGGCTACCGGGAGAACCCAATAATGACAAAAACAGGGAACACTGCGTGGAAGTCTTTGCAAATGGCAAGTGGAATGACAAGGTCTGCAGTGAAAGGAGGCTGATCGTCTGTGAATTTTAGAACATTTCTCATCCAGCATTCACCCAGTTACAGTGAAGAACAGAACTCTGCATACGCCCGTTGCTTTTAATCTGTAGGCACCAAGGTAGTCATAATTCTCATAGCCCTCACAGGTGGGTCTGTCCTTTGACATGCATGCACAAGGCAAGCATAAGAAGCAAAGCAAACTACCCATAAAGGGCAGCTTATAATGGGACACCATCCTGTCTTACTTCCCTCTGTCTTGAGGGGTAGCGAGCCCTTATCAGTGCTGAAATGGTACTGAAAAAGAAAACAATCTCAGAGTAATTGTGGGCAATAGGCTAAATATGAGCCAATGATGTGATGCGGCCACCAAAAGGTCAAATGCCATTTAGGGATGCATTAACAGAAGTCTTACTTCCAAATCACGAGAAGTAGTAGTTCCTCTATACTCCTCACTAGTCAGATCTCATCTGAAATACTGTGTCTAGTTCTGGGCACCAAGATTTAAGAAAGATGCAGGTAAATTAGCGTCCACAGGAGGGCAACAAAAATGATCCAGGGTTTGGAAACACTGCCCTATAAGGAAAGACTGAGAGAACTGAGCATGTTCGGCCTTGAGAAGGGAAGACTGAGGGAAGGCATGAGATCCCTCTAGAAGTACCTCAAGGGTTGTCACAAAGAGGAAGGTCAAGAGCTCTTCTTGCTGATGTCAGAGTGTAAGACACGGAATAATCAGCCCAAGTTCCAACAACCCAGATTCAGGCTGGGCATCAGGAAAAGCTTCCTCACTGTCAGAGCAATACGACAGTGGAACCAGGTGCCTGGAGAGGTGGTAGGCTCTCCCACACTGGAGGCATTCAGAAAGAAACTGGGCAGCCATCTGAGTGGGATGGTGTGACTTGGAGTCCTGCAACAGCAGGGGGGTGGACTCAATGGCCTTCATGGCCCCTTCCAGCTCTACGGTTCTATGATTCTATGAGCCCATGTTTCATCTCCTCTGGGTGAGGAAGCATTGGAGACCTTCTGGTAATATTGGCTTTACTGACACACAGACCTGCCAAACCTATCAGGGACACTCTCTGAAAAGCAATCACAGGTTCTCCAGAGAGCAACCTGTGTGAGCTCTCAAAGGCATTTACTCACCACAGAGCTGGCATTGGTCAAGAGTAGAAGATATGGATCTAGATTAGGGATATGTGAGGAATCTCTGAAGCAGCCCTGAGTCCAAGTTTTGGGCAAGCATGCACAGCGTTCATGGGACACTTGCCAGGAATTGAGCTCCATGCACTGTGCAAGCAGCAGCCCTCCTATGGTGGGTTCAGCCACCATTTGGGCAGCTGCACCTGATGCTGAAGAGGGCTGGTCATGAGGGGCTCATCAGGAAAGGGGCCCTCCCTGACCCCTATTCTGTGCCAAGTGCAGCTGCTGAAGAAGGTTGCCAGCTGGGGAGCCTCAAGCTTTTGTGGACTTCCTCTTGGCTCCTCTTTCATTGGAAGACCAGGCCAAGTGCAAGAGGAAGCCTGCTCAGAAATAAGTGTTAATGGCTGGTGCAGCCAGCTTCTGGACGTGTACCGGTGAGGGGGTCCCATTTTGTGCTTCACTCCAGGCAACAAAACATCCTTGGCCAGCCCTGCTTGATGTCCACAGAAGGCCTCCTGCAATCAACATTGCAAGTTTGATCTTCACCCTTAGGAGAAACAACTTGAGACAACAAAGCAGCCTAAGAATGTTCCTGATGTCACTCGGCATCAATGTGGATTTCTTCTTGATAACACTAGGCAAAGTTCTGCTCTTCCAAACCTCTCCCTTACTCCCTTGAAGCCCCTATATTCCTGCAACTTCCTCCCAGAATGCTCACAGGTTGCCACCTCTTTCTCCTGCCACCCTTCAACTCCACCTTTTCTGTGAAGCCTCTGGCTGGACCTCATCTCTTAATGGAATGAAGCCTTAGTACGGATAACTGCATTCTCACCTACTCTTCCCATTAGCTTCCCAAGCCCTTTTTCCCTAGCCCATCTTCCCCTCTATGGTCTCCACAACTGGCAAAATTTAGACTGTAAGCTGCTTGGGGCAGGGCCCATCCCCTTGCTTGTGTTATTGTTTAAAATCTTTGTGCACTTTGATAAGGCTTTATAAATAAACCACCTGCACCTATGCACTGCTTAAGACACACTTTCAGAAAAGAATGGAAACTCCCTGAGTCTCTAATCTGCAGTCTAAAGAACTGTGCACTTTGAAGCTGCACCAATTTTTTGTATGAGTGGGTAGGGGTGGGTTCCAGCACAGGGTGTTTCTATTTATATTATTTTCACAAATGTCCATTAAACATTTAATGAAATGTTCGATAGCACACAGAAGCATTTCTCTTCGTATGATCAAGCGCGAATAACATGCTTCTTTTTGGTGGAGATGAGCTAGAAAATGCTTCACATTCTCCGTCGCTTGTCTCGTTCAGTGCCAGCTTTGGGTTTTCAAGGGGTGTTGGGGGAGACATTCTCGTGACCCCCTCCCTCTGTGGTTCTGCCTTCTTGGTGCAGTTGTTACCCCCCAAGTCAGCAAGGGCATCTGCCGTTCCTGCCTCTCACTGCCACTGTGGTTCGGGCAGCCGCAAGAGGCAGGTAGATGGGGAAGTAGCAACTGTGAAGAAGAGCAACTTCATGGGGGTCTTGCTGTGGGCCCTTGGCAGTTGCCTGCCTGTGACGGCAGTGCTAGTCTCAAGGCTTTGCAAACCACCGCGCAAAGGAGATCTGCTCTGGAGCACACATGCCAATATACTAGTTGTCCAGCTCAAGGATGGGCAACTTGTGGTCCTCTGAACAACTCCATCATCCCTCAACATGGGTATGCTGCCTGATGGGGCTTGTAGGCTAAAACATCCAGAGGGGCACGGCTTGCCCATTTCCTGCTCTAGCTACTCCGTTGCTTTCAATGGGATGCCCAGCACAACCGCATTTGGATGCTGCCTTTTCTTTGCTGCTGCTTTCACCGGGATGCAAGTCTGGGTATGTGCCACAATGCATGTCCCAGAAGAATTCTTCATATCCCCAAAACCTTGTGTGAGATGTTTGATGTTCAGCTGATCCCCCGCTTTCAATCACTTGCTCAAGAATTTGCTTGTGCTGCCACTTATCATTTTTCCCTTGCCGGAAAATCAAGTGAACAGAATCAGACATAAGAGATTGTGTTGTGTCCCCATCACCTAAGCTACAATGTCTGAGTAGGACATCAAACCTGTTAGATTACCTTGGTGCACCGAGGAAAGTGTTGAAAGCAGCCAAGAGCAGAACATTGGCCTGTACTTCTACTCTCTGCTAGTCCTTTTGGTGAATCATTTGTATGTCTCTCTCTGCCCAGGTTCTAGAATAGCTCTGCCCAACCCAGAGGTCTTCTGGTTACCCTTGACCTGGTTCTCTGAATTGGCAATAACCACATTCTGCCCTTCTCTGCTTGGCTTCCCAGTCATCTTCCATGTGCTTGTAGCCCCTGGCATTCCCCCCTGTTGCTAATTTTTCTAGCTATTTGTCTGCCTTTCTAGGCTTGTTGGGGTCCAGGAATGCAGAAGGGTGCCATCTTCTGGCAACATCTTTTTCTCCTTCCCAGAGTTTGTGCGATGCAAGTGTTCACTGCTGGAGCACAAGATTTCCATGCAGAAAGCCCCAGTGAAAAGGATGACACAGAAGGATCAAACAGAATGTCCTCTTAGCAGCAAAGGGTGGCCATGAGTCATACTTTAGGGTAGACAAGCCTATCCTTGAAGGACTTTCAGTCCACGCTACAAGAACCACAAGTTCAGACATGAAATCTGTGGGGGGGAAGGACTTCATTTTTTCATGACAACTTGATGTGGTAGCTGAAGTCAGATTCATCACCTCTCTCAACAACTACTCATCATAATGTGCTTGTACATAATGCCAGTGCCCTGAATATTTTTAAGTCATTTAATGTTTAATTTTGTTGTTGTTGTTGTTGTGGGGAGTTGGTGCATGTGAACTTTGGTAGACAGAGTGGATGGAATGAAAAGAGGTAATTCTCACTTGAGAGATAAGGTCAGAGAAAGTCCAAAGGGAGTCAATTTTGTTGCTTTCTAGCCAGGAAATGAAATTTGGACTCACAGAAGTGTGATTCTTGCCTTCTCTAAAGGCCGGGCATTCCCAGAAGTGGTGGGCATTTTTCCATCTAAACAGGCTTAAAATTGTGCCCTACACAATCTTTTCAGTGTTTGTGGTTTAGTGGTTTAGTGGGAGTGGGGTGGACAATAAAAGGCCTGTTGTTAATTAAATAATAATAATAAAAATAGAACAAAAAACCAGGTGACCACTAAACTCTTGTTCTATGTTGCTTTGGACAAATTCTACCCCAAAAGTGATCATCAGTTGTAGATTAACTGGCTCTTGTTTGTGTAGAGAGAGATCCTATGTACTGCATTTAGAGTGTGATCACAGAAATGTCTACTCAATTGTAAGTAATTTCAAAGGGGCTTATTCCAAATTCATTGGGGACCAAATTGAAGCCTTAGTTGGTTTATTGGTATTGGATATAAAGTTACCATCTTTAATTACAAGCTTTTTATTTTAAAATAAATGAGTGCCAAGCACAATCTTGGAAAATTATGAGAAGGCTCTGACACAGGAGGGAATTGCTTCGTTTATAATAAGACACTCTTTCAATCATTTTCAAATGTGTGCAGATTAAATTAATTGATCAATCAATCTCTTCTGAAACACCTCACAATTAATCAACTCCTATGATTAATCAACTTCATTTAATAGACAGATAATGATGGCCAGTTTTTCCATCCTGAACATCAAGTTTTTTGAGGCAGAAGTCATTATGCAGGGCTAAGACTTTCTCTGACCTGGTTGGAAAGGAAATCTTGTTCTGACTTTCTTAGTAGCTCTTGCCATATCCCTACTGGGACCTTTAAAATATACTGAATTTTTTTCAGAGATAAAGATCTTTTTCGTGTATATCTTGCTCATTTTGCCTTCTAATTTAGCTGTCTCAGAGGGTGGATAGGAATATTTTTCTGAGCCATGCTTTCATCCCAGGAGCACCTGCCTGAAACCCTTCGAGGCTGCTGTAAATCACAGCCAAAATAGAAGAGATGCCCCTCACACAAGAAGTAATTCCCTGTGGATCCCTAAAAGTACGAGCGGGTATGGAGGAATATATATAGCGGGTATATATCAGATATAGCTTATTGTTGTGAGTTGCCCCGAGGCTCCAGCGAATGGGGCAGCATAGAAGCTTCCTAAATAAATAAATAAAAATAAATAGCGGGTGTGAAGGAAGGCAGCCCTCACACCAGTTTAATGGGAGATAAAGGAGTTTTAACCTTTTCTCCTTCACTTCACTCATACTATTTGTGTTGGAAGGAAAGCTTCCATTTATGTCACTGAACATTCCTCTTCCAATGTAAGTAACAGGACCAGGGCTCTCCAGAGGGTTTGGAAACATGACAGGGCCAAAGAGGTTGAGGTTCTCCTTTCATCATAAATTAAATTCCCCGAGGTGTTTAGCAGACAGCATGCTGTCACAAGTAAAATCACAATAAAATCATCAATACAAAACTAATGATCATGCCAGCACAGCGTGAAGTACAACATCAGGTTTAAGAGATAAGTACACATTGCAGGCATCAGGATAATACAAAACAAAAATACCTGAGCATTGAAAAATGCACAGAAAGGCTTTCAAAAGTTCCAAAAGAACTCAAAAATCTCAGCCTGGTGAGCTGAGAGCAGGTGAGCATCTTCTGGGAGAGAATTCTGGAACTGGAGAAGCCGCTCTGCTGAATTCATTTTTAAAATAGAACACTATTTTTGTTAGTTGCTATGGCGCCCATTGTCTTAAAGTCCAGCATTAAAATTATTGGTGAGACCAGCAAGATTAATCAACTAAGTCCCTCCAAAATTATTTCGGAGTTTCCAGAGACACGCATGCAAGGAGACCTCTTTCCACAAACAGAAAGAAGGGAAGCCAAGTTTCACAAAAGCAGTCTCTTTTGTTAAATCTTTGAAAATGTTTGCTGTGATGTGTCAAGAACTCTGTTGAAGTTATTTGACAGATCTTGGTTAACCAAGTTTGTAAGGTGAAACCTGCACTCGATTTCCCTCATTGAGCAATTTCTAGACAGACCATTGCTAATAAGAAGTATTATAAGTCCTTTTAGGTTATTTTTCTGGCAATGTTATCATTGATGGGCAAGTGGAGAAAGAGACTTATTGTGAATGAACTGAGAAACAGTGTTCCAAAGATGTGAGACCAGAACATGTGAACTCTGGAAGATTCCTATCTTACGTGCATCAAAGAGTCTATAGTGTGATGACCTCACCAGCGGTTAGGAGATAAAGAGAGGTTCATATGTTATAATCTGGGTGGGATGTAATTCCATCTGTAGACCATCATACTTGCATTCTCTCCAAGCCTGGCAGGGATGGTACAAAATGGAAAACGTGGCCATGGTGCTTTCCAATTTGCATCAGATACTGAGGATGGCAAATCTGCCTCCCAGAGAAAATTTAAGCCATTCTAACCCACTGTACTGGTGCTACACATAATATAGTACACTTGTAATAGGATCCATTTCCCTAGTTCCCCTAATTGACATGCAGTTTTTCAGATTCGAGCAGGATATGGAAAGCTTCCCCTTTGGCAACAGGGCCTGAGATTTTTGTTACCGAGGGAGACGAATCTCTGGAGGAGGTTCACCAAACGCTTTTCTGCAACTAGCTCCCCTCCTAATCTGAAATACATCTTTAGTTACATCAAACCACAATACTGTTTCGATATTACAGTACATATATAATATGTACATATTAAACAAGCAAGGATCAACTCATCTGTGATCCATTTCCATTGTCCAAAACCTTACAGCAAATAATTATATTGAATAGTTGATGTGAAAAACCTTTCACTTATGTTACGTGCTGCTCATTCGCTGAGCCATGAATATGTATAATCACCAGTATTTGTGCACATTCACCATTCTGCTAAAAAATTGCCTATTATAAATTTAATTTACATCATAATTTTCTATTGGCATGCTCAAGATGAATAATACACACACACACACACACACACACACACACACGCTTTTTCAGCTTGCTACTTGAAGAATGTGTTTCATGCTTTTAAGCCTAGACAAAAACTCTCCCAGATCATCAAGGATAGGTTTCCTTTGGACCTTCATCTTCCTTGTCTCGGTAGTGGGACTATCACAACCCCTGAATCATGCAGATGTTAAGACAGAATAAACACATGTGCTTTTATTCCTGGAGGCAATGCAGTTTCAGGCCCTACAGGACAGAAGGGTGATCAAGGTATGGTTACAATGCCGTATTGGATATGTGCTTAATGCAATGAGAATATCTGATAACAGTTTTCCATTTATGAACATTTGGACAAGTGTTTCCTATGTAGCAAGGTCCAAAGTAGCATTGACAACTACCAGAAAGCCATTCTGAGGAAGAGGTGAAGCCCTCTTTCTACTGGTTCTATCCTAAATTGCTACGCTTTCCAAATACCCCTCTTGGTTGGTAATTGGGTACCAGACGATAACTCCGAAGGGGCTGGATTTGATCCAGGAACCAATTGCTGAATCTTAGGATGAGATCATCCCAGCCAGGGTTCATGACACAGCATGAAATAACCTGCAATTCTCCCTGGTTCAGAAAGTTAGAAACAATCAAAGAAGTGAATTACCTACTAAATATAACCTTGGAGTAAACATTTCTTCATCCAAAGCATGGATACTGTGTCTGCCAACTTGTAAGAAAACCAGCTTCTATCCTGTAAAGACCTTACAAGCCCATTTTTTGCTAAATTCTTTGCACAAAATAGCAAAACCCAAAGCCATTGTATTCTCAGATCAGCAAAACCCAAAGCCATTGTATTCGCAGATTGCTCCCGCACAGACAACACTCCTCTATCCACACAGAGAACTGTTCCTTTCTCCCCAGGCAGTGCACTTGTTATCTCTGCTGCATCCTGAGCCAGGGTGCAAAGCACAGAAATGCAGCCAACTACCCTGCTTGATGGAGATGCAGATGAGGAAGGGGCATAGATAAGAGGAGAGTCTTGGCAAACTATCTGCTTCCCACCCAGGATTTGGAATTCTGGAATTCCAGGTCATAGAACTCCAGGGCAAAGATGAATTTGTCACAATTAAAGAGGAACTTAATAATCCTCATACGGAGTATTAGCAAATATCCAAAGGCAAAGTCAAAGTATGCAAGCAACATGAACACAACATTGTAAATGCTTGGACCAACACTGTGGATCTGAGATTAAGGTAAATGTCTGTTCCAGGTTCAGCCAGAGCTTCTGCTTTCATCAAGATCTAAGGGCCCCTGCATCCCAGCTTCCCAGTGCCGGCTGGGGATGGTGCAAGTTCCATTCCAATATCTGGAGTGTGCCACGTTGGGGAAGGTTGTTCGGTGTAATGGGTTCTTGTTGTTGTTATAAAATGATCTCTTGTAGATGTTGAACATCTGTTTGTGTTTCCTACTTTGTGTAATATTATCACTCATTTTTTATTTTCCAATACCTGAATTGCTATGATTGCAAGGAATACAGGGACCCCCAGGGAAAGCAGGTCCTCCAGGCCTGAAAGGGGACCAGGGTGAAAGAGGACCAAAGTGAGATCATGGAGGAAAAGGTAAGGTCTGCTGTTCATGCATTGTCTTTAAGTGTTCCATCAAAACTTCGCTGGTGAGCATGATAACAACCCATACAGGGCACTGATCGGACAGTTTTCCTGAGGAAATGTTTGCAAAGGATGGCGTTCAGATGTTAACTTTAAGTCAGCCACTCCCTCTCAGCCTAACCTACAGTGTGTGAGTGAGTGAGAGAGAGAGAGAGAGAGAGAGAGAGAGAGAGAGAGAGAGAGAGAGAGAGAGAAAGGTGTTTAACCCCCAGGCATGACTGGAATTGCAAGAGGGAGTGTGGAAGCAGCGCAAGTTGCTTGGCCCTGGGTCATGTCCCCATGTCTGCCCATCCTCCTCTACGCCCTGGAGGATGAGATCTCCAGAGGGTGAATGACTCTATTGTGAATGCTAACTCCAAGGTTCAAGCAGCAGACATCCAGCATGAATGCAATCAAATAATAATAAACTTTAAAATTTCTATTCATCAAGAAAAGAGGTGAAATATTAGCTAGATCTTCAGTGTAAGAATTATATTATATCTTCTTGATTGTATTCTATCAAGGTCCAGGAGTCCTTCCATCACTGGGTAAGCTGTAAGGCTGAGTGGGAGAAGGGTTTGCTTAATTCTTTACCCCCTAGTAAAAAGGGGGACTCATTGTTCAGGGGTGAAACACATGCTGTGCATTTAAAGGGCCTAGATCTGATCCCTGTTGGACAAGCGAAAGGCAAAGGTGGTGGTGATGGGAAATACCCAGAGTGCTGGCATCTTGTAGCTTAAAGTCTTTGGAGAGGCATTTCAACATTTTTTTACTGGGGCAGGGCTGCACAAAAGCTGAAAAGCCAGTCTTCCATAGAAGGAAAGACGGGACTTATGGGAAGGATTGGGACTTCAGGAGAACTGGTTTTGGAACCTGAAGTGGACTCACTTAACAGGAACTGGGGATAAGTGTTGGCAAAGACTCCTGCCTGAAATTCTGAGACTGTACTGGTGAGTGTAGACCTTTATGGGTAGACCTTTACGGACTCATGTTTTCATCTGTATGTGGAAGGTTCCTGTATTCTTTCAAGTCACCTACCTCACTCTGTTTTCTTACCCCTGGAAGGAAAGTTATGGGGCTGCATATACTGGTAACCTCCCTCTTTGAGCCTGACACAGCATCTGTCTGGCTGGGGGAAAGAGTCCCAGAATTCCATGCGACATAACATTTGAGCCTAATATGGAGTCACCCTTTAAGAGAGTGTTGCTGATTCTGTGTTCCTTTAGCTCATTTATTCCCAAATGGCAGAAGTTTTGGAGGAAAGCTCTTCAAAATGGATGGCTCTCAAGGCAATTTTGAGGCCTCCAAAGCAACCTGCTTCCAGGCTGGTGGACAGCTGGCTTCCCCGCAGAGCATGGAGGAGAACACGGCCATCCAGCAAATCGTGGCTCGTCATAACAAGGCAGCATATCTGGGAATGGACGACATACAGGCTGAAGGCACCTTTGCATACCTAAGTGGGGATCCGATAGGGTACACCAACTGGGCAAATGGAGAACCGAATAATGCTGGATCGAAAGAGAACTGTATTGAAATGTATCTGGATGGCAAGTGGAATGACAGGTCCTGCACGGAAAGATGATTAATTGTCTGCGAATTTTAATTACTCTCTTTTGAGCTGCGACCCTATGTGCATTTACAATGTATCTGAGATACTTAAACCAGTTGTGTTTAGAAATCCACAGATGAAATAGACAGTTGGCAGCCCAAGGTTTTATGACCACAATCCCAGAGACCTCTGACTGTCTAGAGATCTAAAAATTAATTTAATTGTAATTTAATGCAATATAAATTTAAATAAATTTAATCTCAGCTGCCTGCTCCCAGGGCTCCTTGGTTCCCTAGCCTCCACTGTTAGGAGCACCAATACTTTAGCAGAGCCTTCCTTTTATTACACAGGCAAAATAGGAGTAGTTTAACCCATTTGGCAACCTTTCTGCCCCACCTCCCCTTTGGCATCGCGTTCCATCATTCCGTGTCCTTTGTCTTCAACAATTTCAGCTTATTCGCCTTTGATGACCTGCCACCCAGTTTGGGCAGACCATTTTCCTTTTCAGTTTTTATTTCTCTGAGAAGATTTGCCATCTGCAGCCTTAAAGGCAACCGAAAGATAATGTTAAATAAACAAACATGATTTCGCAAGGGGAAAAAATCCTCCGGGGATATTTCAAGTGCACACTTACTCAGCTGTGCATAACAAACATGCTGCTTCTTTTCCCCCCTTCAAGCACTCCCCTGCAGAGCTCTCTAGCTGCACACAATTGCACAGAGTTGTTCTTTTCATTATATATTTTTGCATTCTTGCACAAGCAGCCATTCAGGCACAAGGGCAGGTTGTGCGGTGTTGGGAAGAGGATCCGGGGCAAAGGAACCATACTTGTTCTCTTCTGCAAAGTTCAGGAATCTTCACAGACACGCACGCATGTGTGCGCACACGCACACACATACACACACACGGGGGTCGGGGGAGCTTTCAATGGAAATTTGTCTTCAGGTAGGAAAAAACCCTGGGCTTTTTGACCCCAAATGACCCTACACATCATCACTGATACACTACACAATATTCTAGAAAATACACTCTACGGGTAGCCAACCACAGAGGAGCATGGATATCCATGAAGAAAGAAGACAAAGAAGGAATGCACGGCCACTTGCTCTGAAACTGCCTGCATGTCATTGTAGTTCCCACCCAGCTTGCCCTCGACCACCCACTTCAGAAACAATCAAAAACAATTCAGTAATATTATTGCTATATGTGGAGGGATGCAATTCCCTTTTAAAGAAATAATGGGAAAGCATTGTCCAGGGAGGAGAAATTCCTACAATTCCTACTATACAATTTCCAGCCAACCATGCTGGGAGTTGGAGGACCTTTTTTGCTTTCTAAGCATCCATAGGATTGCAGTCAAATGAAAATGTGCACCATGTGTTCATTTTCAGGTGATAAAATCCATTGTATTAATGGGAAGCATGAGGGAAAGGTATTGCATCATCTCCTTCTCTTCCTGCCTTCTGATTTTACTTTAAATTCCCCCTTCCCGTCATATGAACAACAGACACTCTTCCAGTCTAGCACCAGAAATGTAGAAGCAGAGGTTCCACCAAAGCTGAGGGAAAAGAGCTGCATGGACTGTTTCTTTGAAATATGCTTTGGGTAGAAACATGTGCCAGCAAAGCCAATCTCGCTGGCCTCTCAGCCTTTGCCCAAGTCAAAATATGTTCTTGAAATGAGGTCCTAAGCAAAGTTAAACGCTGTCACCTTATTGGCGTCGTATCCTGAGCTTTTGATTGAGAACCACACTTGATGCTTCTCCTGTACTTTCACCATGGTGCAATCCACGGGTGGACCACACCACATGCCTGTGGGTCAAAGCTGCCCCTCCTGAGGTCCCAGTCCAGCACTCTCGGACTCCCAGATGGCCAAGTCCCTCTCTGTAGTTTCCTGACCTTCAGCTGAAAGCTTCCTCGCTCCTTATATAATGAGTGTCACCACTATCTGCACGTTGCCAGAGTCCCCCTTGGGTTTGATTCAGATGAATGCAGGCTGGTCCGAGTCCAGACTTAGTCACAGTTCTAGCAGGTCTCTTGAAATCAACTGGAAAAGTGAGTCAGAACTGCTTTCAGTGGCTCCACTGTAAGCATGACTAGATCTAGAACCAGCCTGTAATATCTGCGTCTTATTTTAGTTCTTTAGAGATCTGAGCATTTAAAGTGAAACGACATTCTATCTACCTGTCATGGGACACATGTTAAATGTACAGGTAAATGAATCCAAGAGCTTTCCAGTGTTTTGGTCATGATGGCTTTCTCCCTTTCAGCTACAGTTTCTCCCATCTTACCCACGATGTTTCTTTTGCTAACCTCCTGCCCAAATTCTTCCAAACTCCTCCTTTCTGGAGCAGGGTAACAGCTAGAGATCTTTATCACTGTATGTCTTAACACTCTTTTGCAATGCAGGGTCTTTCAAAAAAGCATAACTCAAGCAATTATTTGCTTTAACAAATAAGGACTTTGGTAATTTACTGGCAAGTTCTGCAGAGAATTCTTGCTTCATCTGTTCCTTTCTTTGGTGGTGAGTCATCCCTTTCTATTTCATGAGTGCAATTTGGGCTAGGGGTGGGTGTTGCTGGAATTCCCATTGGCAGGTCAGGAGTGGGTGAAGCCAGAATGCAACAAACTTCTCTTTGGAGAAAAGAGGTAGCAAGGAAACCAGATCTTGCTGAATCCTTCAGAAAAAGAACTCTTCTAAGGTAAGCCGGTAATCTTTCTTACCATACTATCTAAATTATGATTTTCCTGTGTGCAACAGGACGCAGAAAAAGGGGCAGCTGAACTGAGCAATTCCAACTGTAGTTGGAATGCTCTGAGGTAAGAGCATCCAACTTATCCAAAACCATCTTGGGTTCTTGCCAGCTGGACCAAGAAGAGCAACATTATCTGTTCCTTCCAGCTGTTCTTTTTCTGAAGCAAAGGAATGATCAGCTCCACAGTTGATCTTCCCCACATTGTGGGCACTCCAGGGACTGGGAGGACCTTGGGATGCCGCAGTTCCAAAGCCTCACCTAGCCTGCTGACACCACTTTCTACAGCTCCACCGCCTCCTACTGTGAGGTCAGGGTGGTAGGTGCTACAGAACTTTCTGCAGGAGCTGGGAATGGAGAAGCTGAAAATGGGAAATCTCCTCCCCCAAGACTGGCACCACCTCTTATAGGGGGAGTCTGGGCATTTCTTAATACTCCTGGGACACTCCACAGGGTTCAGCAGCTTGCAGCCTGAATATGTTGCGTATTGCCACCACTGATAGGACAACTGGCCCCAAATTAATTTGTCACTCATTTGGAAATTAATGAACTCTTCGATGGAATGTCCGTTGAGAGCTCTCCTTTAATTTGGGAACTCAGAGTATACATGTTTGCATTCCGGACTTACAAGGGTTGCTCTTAGATCGAAGCGGCAGTTCCTAGAAGTTTTGCTCACAAAATCTTCTCAGTGACTTTGCCAAGTCACATCGGCTCATTTGACTTTCATATGAGCCAACCCAAACTCGTATGTGGCCTCAACAATCCACTTCCTTGTGCAGGGCAAAGGTGGGGTTGCAAACTCTTTCACTTGCTCTGTGTTTATCAGATAGGCCTACCTTTCCCACACAGGTAAATGTCAAATGTTATAAAGAGACTGGCAGTACTATCCTGTCAGTCAAGGTGTCGGATTTGAACCGAGCAAGTCCTCTGCCTACCTTTGTCTCCTTATGAGGCAAAATTAAAATGGTATCTGTTCTGAGGATCTGTTCTGTGTATTGTGGTGCTGTGGGGGAGAAATGTATTGAGGGATCCCCAATTGTACCCCAATAAAGGCTCATCTGACAGGTAAGCTCTCCTTTCCCAAAGGGTGTTAGCAATAGGCACGGTGCCCCAAAGAGACCAGATTCGAGTTCTCTGCTTTCCCTCCCTGTAATCTAACAGTCTGCCATACCCCTGCATTCCACCTGGGCTGCTGCTACTGTGACAGACCTCCAACATGCCCCTTCACCTCTGTTCACGCAGCACCACCAGGTTTCTTATGTCCCTCCTCCTCCCTGAACAAAACAGATAGATAATCAATGAGCCGGGCCAACTAGTAGCCATATCTCAGTGGAAAACTTGTCTTAGTAGAAATCTGAATGAATATCCCAAATTACTGAGACTCCATCTTGCAAATGAGTTCAGTTGTATACCTTTTAACATCTCCCATTGAGTTCCAAGCTGTTCAATCGATTTACCAACTTTTTAAACTATTAAAATAAACAGACATACAATCCAGTGGATGTTAAGGGACAAAAGAGAAGGACCCATCTAAACAAGCATAGGATTGCAACCCAAGAGTGCAAATTTATGCAAATATGCTCAGACATACTTAGTTAAATGGGGCTTCCCTGGGTGTGGGATGTGGGACTGAAGTTTAAATATCCTTTTCTTGGATGCAGTTGAACTTTTGGAAAGGGCATCCAAGCAGGGTAAGTTTGTTTTTGTATTAAGGATAAGAAACTTTTTGTCACTGAATGCAATATACTCATCTTTGACTTGAGAATATCACTTGCTTGTTCCATTTGGTGAATGGAAATAGTAAAAGTATGCAGCATTTAGAACAACCAAATTTCTCATCTTGTCTGCAGGTCTGTGCAGGATTTAAAGGGGAATACGGAAAGCAATTTTTGGATATTCCTTCAACCTGGAGGGCTGCCAGTTGCTCCTGTTGGCCCTTTTCCCTGCAGTGTGTGACCAATTTATTACAATAAAATGGACTGCCTAAATTAATATCATTTTTCCATGTGAAATTAACTCATTGATATACATTCCCTTGTAAATACTAAATCAAGACTAAAATATAATTTTTAGGTCCAGTTTTCACAACTTGGGGCCTTTCAGATGTTTTTTACTCAAAATCCATCAGCCACAGGCAGAGGACTCAATGGCCAGGGATTCTGGGAGCTTTAGTCCAAAGCAACTCAAGTGCATTAGGCTGTAGAAAGCTAACCAAGGTTCTCTAGGCCCCTGACAATCCAGAATACTTGCTGTTTTAATGGGGGAAAGAAACTCCAAATAGCTCTCAGGAATGGAATTGATGTTAAATCAGTTTGGCAACTGTTGAGATAACTTGCTGTTTGCACATAGAACTCTCTCTCTGAAATGCAAGTTTTTCCAAATGGAAAAGGCAAAGACGGTCCTACTTCTTGCTAGCAAAGAAAAACAGCTGGTCTTTTCACATCATGCAGAGGTGGGTTCCATATCTGTGGCTAGAGAGCCCCAACTAATGCTCCTAATGGAAAAACTGTGACTGTACTGCATCCATAGCCAGTTCAGATGGCTTGCAGGGAGGAGGCATGCATGTGGAGGAGACAAGACCGCAGCCCCTTCTGCCCACGATGCACATGCACTCATTTCAAGGTGCAAAACAGCAATAGCAGAGATTATTTGGTCCAGGGACAGATTGCCAAGGAGAAGGATGAGGAAAGTGAGCCCAGATGGTGCTTAAGATTCCACAGGCTGGATTGAGAACCTCTGTGGGTCACATCAGGCCTGTGGGCCAGAGGTTCTTCACCCCTGCTATAGGGGCTCCTCCAGACAATTGGGAACACCACTATTCCAGTGTTCTTGCATTTTGTACCAGAGCAATTTAATGTGCTGCATGCATGCCAGAGAGGTCACCTACTACGCCTCTGCACAGCTCCCTGTTCTGGCCTTTCTACCTTCCATCCCACTCAACCTGGGTACAGGTAATTCTGCTACATTTCTTCTTGGGGTGCAAGTCACTCCTGATGCATAGATGCAGCCCAGTTAACCTCTCTCAGAGGAGGCCCAATTAACTTCTCTCAGAGGAGGCTCTCTCTGCATGAGCCATTGTTGTAGGCTTACCTCCTTGCAATCGGAAAGAAACACCGAGAGTGAGTAACTCTCAGGGCTGCAACCACACTGATGATCCTCCTTTTGGCTATTAGTATGAGGTGTGCTTGACTTTAAGCTGAAAAGAGCATGCCCCTGCTAGCAGAGATGGCTAAAAACAGCATGGCTCTCTGACTAGCAACTCTCTTCTGATGCCTTACATGTACATTTCTGCAGAAGTACACAGACTTTCTAACCCAAAGTGCTCCTTCTGGTTGGAGGCTTGTCTCTCTGCTTCCAGGTATTTTTGAAGCCTGCAAAACTGAGCTGCAAACCTGGAAACCTCTGCTGATGATCCTCCTAAAGGAAGAAAAAACAGAACATGCACTTTCGCCCTGTGTGTGAAGAAAGCAACATTATTTTTCTGGCCTGGCAGAATGTGAAATCCAGGATCTTCTCTCCAGTCCAGTTCAGTACAACAAGAGATCCCTATGCATAAGAAATGGACATGTTGGAGAATAGATGTCTGGGAATACACTGCCCATCTTCCTCAACCTGTCACTTTAGTTGGTTGACGTTGGCAGGTCTAACTCAACCTTTGTGGATAGAGCCAAGCTGAGGAAAGATGTGACACAGATTTACCTCAAAGTGATACAGTTCTTGATGCAGCCTTACCTTGATTTGATACAGTCCTTGTCATGATACAGTCCAGACACAGGTTTTCACCTAACAGGTGCTGTTATTTCCTTCCCATCATTCCAGTGATACCACCCGTGAGATATGCAGCTTCATTTCATCTGCATTCTTGTGTTGGGAGTGTCCTTGGTGAGATCATCAGAACCTGAGCAGTGCGAATGTGTGGAGAAAGCAAACATCTGCACAATTGTTGCTGGGACTAATGGATTGCCAGGCACCCCTGGAAGTAATGGATTTCCAGGAAGAGATGGGAAAGAAGGTCCTCAAGGAGAAAAAGGAGAGCAAGGTACCACATGAGCAATTTCCCAGAGCTAAGCCCAAAAAGAGCACTAGGCAAAAATCTTTAATTAATTGATATGTAAATCATATCCCTTGCATACTGGTTGGGGGTTAAACTCAGAGGTCATCAACCAAAAGGGACCTCTAAAAACATGGCTGGGAAGGACCACCAGCCACTTTCTCCTAAAGAACTGGGATCTGTTACCTCAAGATTTCCACTTTTCTGCACAGTATTTTTTCAGAACATCTGTTGCTTTGTTCATAAGATTAACCAGAACATGACGCTGTCCACAAACTATTATTCACTTGCTTGCTCTCTCTGTTCATTCACTCACAGGATTACAGGGGATGCAGGGTCCCCCAGGAAAAGCTGGACCTTCTGGCTCTAAAGGAGATCAAGGGGAAAAGGGAGAAAGGGGGGAAAAAGGTTACAGTGGCAGCAAAGGTAAGACATGCCAAGGAGAACAAAAGCAAAGAAAGATGCTTCTGAATTTTGTCTAGTTTTCGGGCAGAACACTAACAGGAATATAAGGCTAACTTTGCTGTTCCCATATGAAGAACAAGCATAGAACGTTCAGGGTGGGATATACATTTTTACTGGAATTCAGGTGTACTAAAAGAAAACTGTACATCTTTTAAAAATCTCTGCCTGATCCAACATCAGTTTGCTTGACCTAGGCCTCCAAACTCTCATTATTTTAAAGTGTAGATTGATCAGCAAACATTTTGGACCAGGTCTTGGTCTGGGACTTGGGAGATCTGGATTCCAGTTACCATATGGTTGTTAAACTCACTGGGTGACTTTGGAGAGTCGCTGAGTCTCAGCCTAATTAATTGTGAAAATTAAGTGGGAAACAGGAGAATTATGTCTGCACACCTTGGGTTTCTTGGAGGAAAAAAGGGTGATATCAGTGGAATAAATATATAAATCATTTGTGCTGGTTAAGTAACTGGGATGGGTTTTTACTGATGGAAACAAACGATCTTATATATCGGCCTTATGTGGAAATAACATACAAGCAGTGTGCATTCATGTGAGTTCAGCTGAGCCTAAGTCTGCCAGGATTTTCTCTCATCCTAGAGGCGATTCTAGGCATATGTGCAAATCACAATTACTTCACTTATAGCTTCCATGGGAGGCACCGTTTTCCACACATGTGAGTCTGGCAGGGACTGCAGCTCTGAAGGAACTCAGCGTAATCCCGCAGGAAATGTGAAGCAGTATACGAGTTCATTAAGAAGATATCAGCATTACGATGAAATTCTCATTCTGGCCTCAAGCCTGGACACTGTAGCTGAGCAGATGATGTCTAGAAGGCAGATAAAATCTTTCGGAATGAGAGGGCAACATTTCGATATATTTGCTTCGGCCTGAAAAGAAAAGCTAAACGTGCTTTTGCTGGTTACACACCACTTTTGTCTTTTTCTCTCTGCCTTTACCTTGCTCTGCACTCAGTGATATTCAGATTCCCTTTTCTTGTTTCAGGCACATGTTTATGTCAGGCAAGCAAACAGTTCAGGTTGTCTGGCCATCTGATGAAGTGGATCAAACCGCAACATTTTTGCTACGTTGCATCTGTTTGTCTTTACAACTCTTTGTTGGTTTAGCTATGAAGATGCAAACACTTCCTGGAATTAAGATCACCACAACTGGGATGGCTGACAAATATCGCTGTTGTTTCAGCCTCTCCTATATAGCACTGCAGAACAAGAACAACACTGTTAATTTACCTTTCAGAACTTGAACTTCTTGACCGCCGTATTAATGATTTGCAAGCAGAGCTGAAAGCTTTTCAGTTGAGTGCAAGACAAACCCAAAAAGGTAAGATCGGAAGCAGCAGCTGCACCTTTGGGGATAGTTGCATGGGCTTCCACGAATACCTTATTCTGGTAATACATGGTGCTCATATAATAAAATATATGAATATAATTACATGGTACAATAAAGCTGCAGACACTGGTGTCTAGATCAGGTCCAGCAACATGGGCTGTTATGATAAAAGTCCATGTGAAAGAGCTGACCTTGGTTGTCTTATCTGTCAGCCATTCTAGGCTACATTTTCCCAAACAGCACAAGAGCAGGAGAAAAAATATTTGTATCCAATGGTGCTGAAGGTGATTTTGAGACTTCCAAAGCAGTATGTTCCCAGCTTGGTGGCCAGATTGCTTCCCCAAGGAATGAGGAAGAAAACAGTGCCATCCTGAACCTCGCTGCAAAGCATGGAAGGCACGTGTTTCTTGGAATGAATGACCAGGAGACCGAAGGCATCTTTAAGCATCTAAATGGTGACCTGATGGAATATTCAAATTGGGCGAAGAATGAGCCCAACGGGGCACATGAGGATTGCATCGAGCTATATATGAACGGCAAATGGAATGACAATGTTTGCACTATATCTCGGGCAATAATTTGTGAATTTTAATTTATCTTTCTGAATTTCTCTAGAACTCAGGTAGCAGTCACAGATTAGCCGCATAACAAATCATGAACCATCTAGGGATGTTGACAGATGACTTGACTTTATAGGGATGAATCCCTTCCATGCTGAGATTCAAGGAAACCCATCTAATGATGCTGGACTGCATCAGCCATAGTCATCATAGGCAATAGTAAAGGATCATGACCGTTGGAGTCCAACAACCCTTTACTGGATAGATCTTTGGGATAATCCGATTATCTTATTGCAGGATCTGGATACTTGATTCAGTGCCATTTTCCATGTCACTGGAGATGTGAGATTTGCCACAGTCCATGCTGGCTGCTCCTGGTGCACAAACAAGCTGAAGTTGGACCAAGGCACAGTCCAGCTTTGGACAGTGCAAGAACTACTCTCATGTTCAGAGTGGGGCATGTTGTCAGTCCATGGGTTCTGGCTGAAATGTGGGTTACCTGAACTGAGGTCATAATCCACAAATTACCCATGAAGAGATCCTCTGATTTGTTGCTGGGGAATGAACTGTGGGTTGCTCACCATGGTTTGCTGTCTAAACTGGGTTCAGACAACACAATAACCCAGGATTCAACAACAAACCATGCCTGACCCATACTTTTCAGCATGCAGTAGTGTGTTCTCTGAACCCAGTTCAAGGGAGACAGAGAGAGAGTGCTTCATAATCTATAAGAGTCTGTGAAGAAGACCTGATAACAGTCTGTGAATTTTTGCCTATCTAGCTTGATTATTCTGAAGTCCAATAAAGTTTGTAGATAGATCTAATTGCACCTCCATATTTTTCTATATCTCAAGAAATGAAGAGTTTTTAAAAATATTTATATACCACTACATAGCCAAAACTTTCTGTTTTGTATAGAATTGTGTCTGTCCTGCAAAAGAAGCCCATACAGATTAAACACCTGAAGCCCAGTTATTACCAAGATGAAATTTCTAGATGTCTCCTCATTTTCTCAAGGGCTGGATCTAGAGGAACATTCGGCCCATTCACGGGACTGAATGCCATGTGGTCTTTCACTCCTGGTGATAAGAAAGGAAGAGTCAGTAAGCAATAGAAGATGATTGGTAATAGTACTGCCAGTTGAGGCATAGTTAGTTAATATTGGCTGCATTAGTATGATATGACAAACAACCTGGCATGGTTACCATGCTTTTTTTTTTAACCCGACAGACAATCAAGTGGTTCCTACATTGTTATGGTTTCCATCCTCACCATTCAATTCTCCCACTGTTGGCACATATCCAATCATCTGCTGTGCCTGAAATGTGATCTCATGGTGTCCCACTCCCTGCTTATGTCACCTGCCTCTTCCTCATTCATCCACGCATAGAGGCCAATTGCTGGACAGACTCCTTACAGTTGCTCGTTCCAAGGGAATCTGTGGTTGTTGCATACCAGCACCATGGAAACCATGTTCTTGGGTTCAGACAACACAACAAGCCATTATAGTGGTCTCTAAAGACCAAACCTCCCATGGTGAAATACCATGATTGGGTTCAGACAATACAACAAACTAACAATTGTGTTTTTTCTTAAACCTACCTTGGCTTGTCATGTTATGTGAGCCTAGTCATTGTGAGAAAGGAAGCCATGGGATCAAATTCTTTCTTGGCTATGAAAGCTTAAATGAAAGCCGTTGTGGAGGGATTTCTCTGCCGGAGCATTGTCACTATCTATGGAGGAACAATACCTTCACAAGGCAATTCCTTTCCTTGGGTTTCTTATTTCCAGCAAATACTTATATTTCTGGGCCTAAGGACTTCTCTGCCAATGTAACTTAGAGTTTCATAATTGAACCCATTTCTGGTACCATCAGTTCTTTTTGAAAACTCACAAACCTTCTAGTAAAGGTAAAACAGCATAGGTGTGAGATGGACACCCATCCAAGAGACAAGATAACAAACAAAATGTTTTATCAAAGGAGTATTTGTGCACAATGGATTACTCCTATTTACTTTGGCGTTGTCAAAAGACTGCTTAGTGGCAGTTCTTAAGAATCAAGGGTCAGTGGAGCTAACCACACAATTGCAGTTTTGCAGTCTTTAGTGACATCTTTTACATTTCTCTGGCCAAATTCTCCAAAGTTCCACCACAGTCGAAGGCACTGACAGTCAGGTTGGGTTCTTTGATCATCTTCTCCGACTCCCAGAGTTCCACCTGTTGTATCCCTGGCTGCTTTGACAGATTAACTGGGTTGCTACTGCTGGCTTGCATAATGTTCTTCTGACATAGCCTTAGGGCATGTTCCTGGAATAGCATGGTCATCTGCTCCTACTCTTGACCTTCCCATGCACAAGTAACAGACCTTCTCCTTCTCAGGCCATTGTAGGCTGACTCAGCTGTCCATTCTTGAACTGTCCATTCCCAACCACTCTGTTCTACCTAGGAAAACTCCCAATCCATGTGGCATTTAATTGACTGGATCAAGGCCCTTTTGAGTAATACTCAAGGTGATGGTCTCCCCCTCTCTCTTCCTTTTGAGAACATCAGTAAGCAGCTACTACTCAGATCTTTGACAGTAACAAAGCAAGGCTCCAGGCCCACTCAGATATGCTGCAGCCGTGCAGAAGTCACACATTCCAGAACAGCCCTGTGCAGCGTGTTTCTTCACATGGTTATTGGGGGGATAAAATGGAACGTGCACTGTGGTCAATCAAGCTGAGCATTGATTCCACCTTTCTTTGTTATTGTTGGGAATAAAAGGGGCAAAATCTTGGTGCACATTTCAAGGTCAGGCAGATTGAAATACTTCAGATGAAGAAGAAGAGGGGTCCTGGAAACCAGTAGCCTCAGACACTGAGATGGGAGAAGCAGAGGCTTCACCAAACCTCTCTGTGCATGCTCAGAGACCCATTCTTTGTTGGCTGTGTTTACTGGACGTGCATTGGAGATGAAGAGCTTTTGCCAAAGAACGGTCTGTAAAGCACTGTAAATTCTTCATCTTTGCGACTATTCAAACATGAAGGCATATCTAGAAAAAGAACACGAGATAAGCCACACTGAATGCAAAGAAAGTTCTGTCTGGTCCAGCACTTGGTTCACACAGAGGTCAGTCAGATGCCAACAGGAATCCCACAAGCAGGACTCTCTCCATCTCACGTGATAAGCTTCACCCTCAATGGATCCATCCATTCCCCATCCATGGCCGTCCCATGTTGGTGCCTGTCGCTATATAATACTGAATACCATAGGTTCACTACATGTTGTGTGACAAAATATTCCTTTAATCTGCCCCAGGTATCCCACAATTCAACTCCTTGGGAAGATCTCAGGTTCTAGTAGCCAGAGAAGGAACAGTGTTTCTCCCTATCCACTTTCTCCACACCGTGCATGCTTTGATATACCCCTATCATGCCTCCATCACCCCCCATTTCTCTAAGCTAAACAGCCTCAGATCGTGTAGATTATCCACACAGGGAAGTTGCTCCAGCCCTTTGCACATTTTTGTTGCCGTTTTCTGAACTTTTTCCACTTCAATAGTATCCTCTTCTGAGGTACAGGAACCAGAACTCTACCCAGAATTCCTAGTGTGTTCCACATTTTTATTGGATTTTATACCAGTTGAGCTGTCTTGAATTTCCTCCAAAGAATCTTGTGATTTAAGGCCATGCGACACATTGCATAACATAAAAAAGAAATCACACATTATGTTAAATTAACTTTGTGCATATAGTCATAGTGAATACTGCATGTGTCGAATTCCAAGTCTACCCATATTTCAGAAAATCCAGAGTACCCCCAGTTCTTCAAACTGGGCAATGAATGAACAATACCTTATTAAATGTTTCCTTACACTCAGAAGGGAAAAGCTTGTTTGCTCACTGCTTGTAGTTTAACGTCACTGGACAATACACCCTTTGTGCTTAGTTTTGTTTTATCAACAGCATATGAGGTGGAACCAGCAGCCACAGTCTTGAGGAGTCCTACTGGAAGGCAGTTAACTTGTTCTGGAGAAGGTGCTTTGAGGATCATGATCCAGGATATCTATTGTCAAAATGATTTATTAAAGAAACATGACCTCTTGCTACCTAATCCATTGTTTATAAATGGAAGTCAGAACTTCTACTCCATTATTCTTGTGAAGGCTTCTTTGGAACCTTTGGAACCTCACTTACCAAGTAAGTAGCTAGATTTTTCATTTGGACCTTGAACAAAATCTTGAGATCAAAGACTATGTATTGATTATTTATTTGGGAACACATTTGCTTAAAAGCAACAATAGTTCATTTGTCTGAGTCACCAAAATGCCTTCCGTTTTGTACAAGGGACTCTAAGAGGTGTTTCTGGGTGCTCTTTTAGCACCCTAATGCAGATGAGCCTGTGCATGTTTACTCAGAAGCAAGACGTACTTCGTTCTGTGAGACTTCTTCCCATGTCAGCTTCAATAGGACTGCAGACCAGGCCCTGAAGTGGGGCAGCCTTTCCCCATCACTTCCATCTTGCTGAGAAGCTCATCACTATCCACCTTCTTTCCTATAGGAAAGAACGCAACCCATTCATGGATCCTGAAGATTACGTGCTCAAGGACCTTGCAGAGGCTGAGCTTAACCTTCCCCTTCTTCATAGCTTTTTCTGCAAGCCTATATCCAGTCCCTCCTCCCACCTTTTCTCCAGCCTTTAGATTACCCTGATCCACAAAAGTCAAGAGGCATCATTTGGAACAATTTAGGGTTCAAAATTTTGCTCTCACTAATGAAGGCCAGCAGTTCTTATTCCCAATGCTTTGTGCTTTATTTCCCTTCTCCAAACCCTGCCTTGTAAAGACAGAAGCGAACAGCTGATGCAAGGTCTGGCAAAAGAGGCAGCATTACTGTTCTGCAAAAACTGCAGCACTTGGTCTGAGCGGACACACTCAGAATGGACTTTCTGAGATACTCTGGCCACCACCAGTGGGAACTGTAGCAACATCTGCAAACCAGTTTTGGCTCCGGCTGTAATCTATGATCACCTGCTTGTTCTTCTGAAAGGTTTCAGATCTTCCCAGTTTTGACCTTTCCGTGATGGAACCAGCTCTTTTCTGATCCTTTGTCACGATCCTGAAAATACAGTCCCTATCCTGTTTCCTTAAAATCAGGACTTGCTAACTGGAGTAGGATTTAAGTGTGGGTGCTTTTCATACCATCAGGATGAGTTGAAGGACCCACGTTCCACTTGACAGCTCACCTCATATGATGTTCTTCATGCCTCTCTGTGCCACCCCCTTCCAGGCCATCCATCATAGCCATGCTGATACTGCTGATACTTTCTCCGTTGGCCTTGGGCGTCTCGGTGCAGAGAACGACCGGCTCACCTGCAAAGTATGTTCTGCAAGGATGGGTTCCAAATGCATGCACACTGGTTATATGCGCCCCTGCTGAGAAAGGCCCAAAGGGAGAGAATGGAGAGGGAGGTAAGAAAATCAGTAATTCTCCATGTACTTAAGCAAAGATTGTTATTCTGTATTATTCATGGAGCATCACAACTAATGGGGAGGGATAAACATCTAATCAATCAATCAATAAGATAGACTCATAGAAAGTCAGAAGGATCCTCCCAGGTCATCTAGTCTGACCCCCGGCTCCAGCTGGCTCCACTCATGACATACCTACCATGTGCATGTCCAGCCTGTCCTTGAACACCCTCCCCAATGGGGCTTCAGCCACCTCTTGTGGAAGCCCATTCCGTACCCTCAGGGTCCTAACCATCAGGAGGAGCTTCCTGGCATCCACCTTGAACCTTGGTTCCCTGGGCTTGGCTCCAATATTATCTTGCTTTCTCCTTTAACAAGTCCTGCAGTGGGAAGAATTTGAACTTCATGCGCAGGATATGAAATAAACTTGGCATCATCACAGAAATGCCACAGAGGTGCTTGAATGATACGATGTGATGTGGATCTTTGACCCTCGGGAGAAACCTCTACAGTTGTCCTTTTTTCTTGCATAATGTCCATGAAAATTAATGTGATTATATATTATAAATGAAATATATATTAGCTGCTGTGATGTGCAGACCAGATCTGTATTTACACACACACAGAGAGAGAGACACACACACCTGGTTTGCACACCTCGCCAGCAAATCATGGGTTATTTAATGCACTTTAGGCAGGGATGTCTGCTGTATGACCACCATAAACATTCTGAACAGCGGTTTTGGAGCTTGTGAGGGTGACATGCAAGCCCAAACCACTGGGTTGTGTAGGGGCTGAATGGTTAACCCATGGGGACTTGCTTTCCTGTCTCATTGTTTCTTTTCTACACAAATTAGCTTGGGTACACTTCCCCACTCCCTGCTTCTTCTTTAACTATTCCTAAGACTGTCAGGAATCAAATATTTCCTTTATATCCTTGGTAGAGCTGGAATATTGACTTGGTAATGGTACAGCTTTATTGTTTGGATAGAAGCCATTTTTAAAAACTCAAAGGGCTTTCAAGTGTGAGCAGCTTTGAAGGCTGGGGATATGACACCTCCAGAAACCTCAAATTATAGGCATGGTGTGAATTGAGGGGTTTAGGGATTTTAATCCACTGTTTATACCTCCATTACAGGATTACCAGAAGCTCAGGAACTCCGTGGCCCTGCGCCTTCTACTCCAGGACCAAAAGGAGACAAGGACTTAAGAGGTGAAAATGAAGCAATTTTATATTACAGGTAAAAGGGATAACACTACCAATGACTAGCCACTGTACAAAAATTAAAAATAACACAACCCCCGACAAACTCTTGCATTCTAGAGGGGGAAAATAAATATATTTAATTATGACTGTCCCCTCTATTTTTTCAGTATATGAAGGTCAATATTCAACAGGGCCATTCCCACCTCTGCTGGTTCCATGGCACTTCTGGAACCTTTGTGCCATGGACCTTGGACACTTCCATAAAATAACCCCAGAAATTAGTGGAAATCATCTCTCCAGGTCTGTTGCATTCTCCTCTTGAGTTCCTCGAATGTGCCCATTCCAACAATTAGTGATTTTACTTATTTTGGGTTATTTGTGGAAGTACCATAACTCCATGGCAGAAGCACTGAGTCCCACAGATGCATGGCCTGATAGGATACTGCCCATTTTGCTTCCCAGTATTTTGTGCATTTATCTTCAGATCAACCCAGTGAAGTAGGTTAGGGCAAGAACTAGTTATCTGTCCCAAATTCCCTAGTGACTACATTGGAAGCAAAATTCAGATCCCTCTCAGTTCTAGCCCCAACATACTATTTCCGGCACTGACCACCTCCTCCTATTTTCATATGATCAAAGCAAAGGAAGACTCAATATTGCTACAACTGTTGAAGTATCAGTAACAATGTTTAGCAGCATGACAGCCAATGAAAAGGATGGTAAGTCCTCAAAGAGCAGTACTTCAGCTCGGGTACAAAAGCAATACCTTAGCAGATAAAACTCTTAGCTGTTTTTCCTCAGCCTTCTCCTGTTGTCCCCTTCACTGCTACCTGGAAGGAGTTGACTTCCCTTGTTGCTAGATGAAGGCCAGCAAGGACCTTCTTTCTCTTCACATGGCTGGATCTGCCTTTTCTTACTCATATTTACGGAACTTGCTTTGATTTCACCTCCAAGCAAAGGTTCAACATGATCCAAGAAGTAACAAAACTTGTTTCCTGGGAAACCTGCCATTGTGTGGCAGCCAAGAAGAGTGTGGTCAGGGAGTCTTTGAATTCTTCTGATAAAACTTGCCCAGCTGCCTTCCTACAAAAGGCCTGAGGTTCATGACTGCAAGACTAAACACAGGAGGACAAAATAGCCATTGTTTGTGTTAGCAAACTTCCTTCTATCTTATTAAGAAGTTTATTCTGCTTCTTATGTGCTGTGAAAATGGGTAAGTCAACAGTGATGGGAGCAGCTGAGGGCCACTTTGAGCTATAATGCTTGCAGCACAGGTGTCATAATGCCACTACCGGCTGAGCAAGGGTCAGGTGACAGGTGCAACCCAGTAGGGTTCTGCCAGGCCTTCTGCAGCTGCTCACACTGGCTCGACCCCTTCGCTAGAGCAACTCGTCATGCAGCAGAACTTTTGCTCTGTCTCAGCTTGTCTGCACACTGCCACCTCTGATGGCAAGGAATGCGTACACCTGAAAACTTATTTTTATTATTGTTATTACATTGCATTTATATCTCACATTTTTCCTCTTACGAGGGACCAAGACAGCTTACATGGCTCCATTTATCCTCGTAAAAACAACCATTTTGGGCCCAAAGACAGTCAGTGGGGACTAGAACCTGGATCTCCTCTCTCACCAGCACATCACATACCATGCCACAAATGCAGGAGATACCTGTCTGCAGGTGTGTTTTCCAGGCATCTGGGATCAGCAAGCCTAAGCCGTCTGCACTTCTGGATTTTCCCTCTTTAGATCAGAGGGACCATCAATGTCTTCTCAACACAGATCTCAAACTCTGTGGGCATCTGTACACTGTGGCAACACATTGATGCAACCTTTTTAAATACTAGGCTCCTCCAAAAGTGCCGTACACAACTTTTATCACGTTCTTCTAAGTCATGGGTCCTCAAACTAAGGCTTGCGGGCCAGAATGCCCAGTTAACTAGCCCGCCCTAGAGGTTTTGCTTTCACCATGTGCTTGTGCAGGTGCATGGTTTACTCACGAGGAGGTCGTTTTGGACTCACTCGGAGAAAACGATCTCCTCACGAGCAAGCTGGCACCTCGCCATGCAGCCCCTCCATCCCCAACTCACGTGTGTGCGCACACACATGCCCCACCCTCTTACTGGCCCACGCCCCCCCCCCTCCAGCACCGCCTTGGTGGCCCGCACCCACCACTGGCACCTGTCAACTGCCCCCATATTAAAAAAGTTTGAGGACCCCTGTTCTAAATGCAACATATGCAAACAAAAAACATGTTTGCTGCTCTGTAATATATAAAGCAAACCCTATGATATTTTCATGCATCCATTTTTAAAAATTCAACCTCAGCTATTGAGCAGTATAAAAATGACATAAAGAAATAAATGAATGGTCTCTGCATACCGTTGGCAGAAAGCAGAGGCACTCAAGCCAACTTTTGGTGTTCCACTCACTCTATGAAAGTTTTCCCAGAGATGTATAAAGATGCACACAAAGAGATGCATGCAAAAGAAGCAAGTGTGAAATGCACTGTTGAGCCATTTGTCTAATGCAGCTACATTCTCCTTCAGAACTTGAACTTCTGAAACAGCAAATCAGGGATCTGGAAAAAACTCTGGATGATTTCAAAGCTGTCACCAACCAAATCCAAAGAGGTGAGAATGGGAAAGTTTGGTAATTTTTGGTCAAAAATGGCTAAGACTGGTGGACTTTAGATTCAAATTTTCTGCTGTTGATGCAATTAGACTTTATCACAGAGCATAGTGCTATCTTTCAACAGACAGTACAGAAAAATCATGAATTTAACAAAAAGAGTGTTCTTCATTTTCATCATATTGGCAAGAACATTCAGTCTGAAGAAATCGTTTCTGTTATTACCACTCTGCTATCTATTTTTGGTATACTTTTAGATCTAGGCTGAAGAACAAACATATAGGAAGGGAACAGACAGACTTTTTCAAACTAATTGTAGTTGAGGGGACTCCATGGAGATCTTCCTCCAAAGGTGAGCTACCAGATTGATAACATAAAATACCAGACCATGTTTTTTCTGAATTAAAATCGGAAGGCCATTTCATGGGTACACCCTGAAAAGGTTACTTTGGGAATGTGCTAAGGTAAGAAGGATCTTGGAAGGTCCACCCATTATGTTTCTCCACGAATAACTAGACTGAACATCATTCCAGCTATGGAAGGGTTAGGGTCAAAACAGATGTTCCTTTGAAGACGTAGCAATAGCTACCTTTGTGTCCCACTACAGACTTGGTGCAGAGGGCCAGCCTCAGTCAGGTGTTGAGCGTGATGGCTCAGGGACCTTTCTTACCCCTACTGTAGGGATAAGGATGGGAGGAGGGCAAACTATGCCTGAAAATTTATCTCTCCAAACAGTGGTCCAACTGCTCTGAGCATTCAGTAATATAAATTGGGGGAGCATAAGGTGGGCGGGAGAATACACATTAGGACCACAGCAGCAGGGAATGGGACTAGGATTTGGTTTGGGGAAGAGTCACTCCTTTCCCCCTCTCACCACTGCACTGCCCTATTTCAGTTGCAATTTTGGGGACAGCAAGTACCCCAGTGAGGTAGGGGGATCCCCTCAACCTCAGAAACTGCCCACCCACCAAGGTTTTTAGAGGTCACTCAGTCAAGAACTAGGGAAGTATCCCATGAGTGTTTGGACCAAAAACATGTTGGGAGTTGAAGATTTTTTTTTCTGGTCTGACCATGCATGGATCACTGCAGCTTTACCCTCTCTCACGAACAAGGACCGAGCAACAGGAAATGCCTCGCTTAATCTATTCATCCAGCAAATAAATGATATAATGATGCTATTTCCTCCTTGAAGTCTGGCTGGAGCAGTTGCGCGCACACACACACACCTCTATTCCTTTTTGATTTACCTGGGGAACAGTGGGGAGAAAAAGTCAACAGCGAATCACATAGAAAATTTAGATTGAATAAATGTAGTTTACAAACAACAATATGTATCGATTGTTTTGATTTTGTAAGTTTCCTTTATTGAAAATTAAGTATTTGTCAATTCTATGCCTTCTTAGTAGTGACCATGATATATGCAAACTCCCCCCAAGTATACTTCTCTCCCTCTCCCCCCCCCCCATTCCCTCCCCCTTCTTCTCTCCCCCTTTTTTTTTTCTTTTTTCCTGGCTTGGCTTGGCTTGGCTTGGCTCGGCTCGGCTCGGCTCGCCTCACCTCGTCATCGTGCCGTGCCTTGCTTTTGTGGTGCCAGGGTGGGGGGAACAGCATCCAACACCAAATCTGTGGGGAGGGAAATTGTCCTCTGGTTTGCCTAGTCCTGGCCAAAACAGAGTCTAACTTGCAAAAACACTACAATTTTATCTTCTAGTTCTCCTTATCCCCAATGGGGTGATTGCTGGGAAAAAAATATTCAAAACGAACGGTTTGACAGGTGATTATGATGCTGCCACTGCCAGCTGCTCGCGCATGGGAGGGACACTGGCCATGCCAAGAAACGCTGCTGAGAACAGTGCGATCCAACAAATCGTGGTCTGGCATAACAAAAGAGCTGTTCTTGGGATCACCGACAGGAGCACAGAAGGCCGGTTCGAGTATCCGGATGGCAATGCCATAAGCTACTCCAACTGGGCACCGGGAGAACCGAATAGTGCTGGCAATGAAGACTGTGTAGAAGTGCATCCCGATGCCAAATGGCATGATAGAAGCTGTTTTCTGGAGTTCTTAATCTTGTGTGAATTTTAGAATCTGCAGCCTGTTCGTTTCTTTTGGCCAAAATGGGATTTCCACACTGCTAGTGGCAGCATGGACAGTTGCAGCCATAGCAAATGTCCAATGCATTTCCTTTTCTGTATCTTACTGTGTATAAAAACATTGCATGGATAAGCAAAAAGTGTTCGGCTATAGATAAATTACTTGCATCCCCACCAACATTTGCAATTTGGACTTGATTTTTGCATTATTATCTAACTCATTATCTAGCATCTAATTAATGCATTTACCTGAGTGATAAGGGGACAGCTGTACAGTGACAAGATCCTTCTGACAAGAAACTGATGAGGGCCATAGCTCAAGGTTGTGGAGCATCTGCTATCCATCCATCCATCCATCCATCCATCCATCCATCCATCCATCCATCATCCCAACTTCAGTCTACATCAAAATATTTGATAGTCGCTCAGTAAAAATTAGTGGGGTTGGTGGCATATTTTACTGCAAGTATTCTCATAAATATTTTCTGTGATTTTGCTTTTTTGCCAACCATCTCATGAAGGCAAAGTGTCCTGAAAAGCCAGGCTCCATTAATTTATATCGAATATGGTTGTTATACAGTCTCCTCTCCAAGGAGCTTGGGGTGACACACACTGTTTTATCCTTGCCGCTATATCCTCACAACTGCCCTCTGAGAAAAGTTGTGCAGAAAGAGAACTTCTGGCCCAGGATGATGGTGATGATGATTTATTTCATTTCTATATTGCTTTGTGGCCAAAGCTCTCTAGGCAGCAGTGAGCATCATGGCCAAATGGTGCTTTGAAGCAGCATCTCCCTGTGTCTTGACCACACTCATTCATCTAGAGGCTTCCTGGGCACATCATGGCAGAGAATCTGGGAGCATCCTTACTCCTTCTGTGTCAAGACTGACCCAAGCATTACAGAGCAGTCTGGGTCCACTTCTGAATCAGAGAGGGATGACTTAGATGTTCGTATTTTGAGTGGAACCTCAAGGCTTGGGAACCCTCCAATTGGTCCCATAGCAATGGGGAGTGAAGCTCCAGATCTGGCCGAGCTGCCAAATAAGGCACCATGCACATTGAGGACTTAGTGCTCAAGGTGGTGGAACCTGACAAAAAGAGGATTCTGAGAAGGAAAAGAGGCTGAGTACATCACCCGCAGGGAGACATCCAATCAAGAGATGGGCATGGCAATCCACCTGGAGACATTCTCCGCAATTATGGGCTAGAGGTTCAGGTCAAGAATGGTGCTCCGGAGAACTAACCCTGTCCAGCAGTCAACCTGATTGGTGAAGTAACCAATTGTTTGCAGTACAGATTTTAAGTGCTGCCATTATTTTGCAAGTCTTTGGAATGCATGGCTGTGTAATCTAATCTATGAAAATAAAAACCTGAATGGAAAAGGGCCTCTGAGGTTGAATTGCCTGAGGTAGTCAAAACACTCCCTTAGGATGATGTGTTTACCTTTATATTGAAATCCGGAGGTACATTCAGTATTGCACAGAGGTGTTCTTGTTCTGATCCAGGCATAATAAAGTAAGGTCAACACAATGGCTTAATTTTCAAGACATACTTTCAAGACATACATAGGGTGGCCACTTAGGAATTGGCAAAAGTGATAACAAAAGAGGATGCTGATTTGCATACCTGTTCATATGTTATTCCACATATATACATGAGGATTTAGACATTTTTATTATTTAGATAGAAACACTGTACCTGTATTCCTGTTTGCTCTCTCGACAGGTACTGCAGAATGCAACTCTTCCTTCTGATCATTCCTTACCTTTTAAAAAGTTTTGAAAGGGAAAAGAGGATGGGATATAGATTAGATTGATGGACGGATGGATGTTAGGAAGTTTATACTAAGAAGCAGGAGGGTGAAGGTCAAAATGTCAGCCTAGGAAATAAGTGTCATAAAGCTCTACAGAATCGAAAGATAAAGAAGATAAAGGAACTCAAGAAACTGAAACTTAATTTTCAGAAATGAATCAAAAACTACCATTGTGATTGGTTGAATTGAGGGAACTGTGTGATGGGGCAAAAGAGAACAGCCAGAAACAGAAACTCAGTGAAAACGTGATAAAAGGAAAGGAAGAGTTCCAACTGCTGGAGTTAAAATAAAGGCAGAGACTGCAGCAAGGACTGTAAGATCTTGCTTGGATCAAGATATCTGTATAAAGCTTACGGTCTGGACAGGTTAGTGGAATGTGTTTCTCTCTTTGTTTTTCCACATACTGTGTGTGTGAATGTTGATTCTAAAACTTTTTCCTATTGACATTTTTCCTCAGTTAGCTTCAAACCTCATTGTTCAAAATTTGCTGCTCCTTTTTTAAGGGGTGCCCACATTATCTCTAACAGCCAAACACACGTTATCTAAGCAAATACCTGAGACCTGTGGAGATCTGAGCCTGTGATAGATGCAAACTAGAGAAATAGACATCAATCTGGTGGCAGTGGGAAAAGCTACAGGAATCGAAAAGCAAAAGAAATATACCTCTCCCAATCATGGAGCAGGGCGTTGCTAATCCACAGCAAGAAATTACTTCTCAGTATGCACACTTGGGATTGTGCTACAAATTCTTACTCTCTACAGAAACTTGCTCACCATTACTGAACTTCTCATGAAGGCTCAGGTTTGCAAGCCACAACTTTAGAGTGATATCTGCACTACCGTTCAGTTGCTTTTTTCCAGGCTGAAGCCCCTTGAATGATGTGCTTGCAAATACTTTGCATTATTCTGCTGGCTACAACGAAGGTGTGGGCCACTGACCATGACGAGTGCAGATGTGAAGAGAGAATTAATACCTGCATTGTCCGTGATGGAGTGCCGGGAGCTAACGGCCTGCCAGGGAGAGATGGGTTGCCAGGACCGAAAGGTGAAAAGGGAGAACAAGGTACAGTCCTATTAACCCACTAATGTGGCCAGGAAGACTGGACAGGGTTTTTGTTTTTTTTCTTTCTCACAGTGAAATTGATGTCAGCTCATGTTCAGCATTTACTGCAATGCATATTAACCTCTTATCTAGGTATACAGAAGGGGTACAATTGAAATAAGGCTGTTAAGAAAGCCAACACTGAAGTCCAACCAGAGCACTTGCAGGTTGTTTGTGAGTTAACCCATGGCTTGTGTGTGGTCTCTGTCTTATGCTCTAACAGTCCAGTGTATGAAACAGGTTGCTAGAAAGACAAGGGGAAAGATTTTTGAGATACACACTCCATGGTTTTTTTAAATCTTCACTCTCCAACGATGGCCTGAACCATCCCGTCATGATAGAACCCCTTGCTTTCTTCCTGGATGGGAGAAAAAATGCCCAGTTTGGACTACTTGACTGTTTGCCTCAAAGATGCTGACATAACAGCTTGAAGTACTTCAGAGGCATGGAATAAGAAAGTGGAACACAATGTAACTTCCCTATATTTAATGGGGTTTGCAGTGTCAGCCACTTTCAGAAAGTTTGCTGTGCTGTGTTTGTGCCTCTTTCTGTGAGGTATTAAATGCTGCAGTCACAAGCTTTCTCAGCGCCAGGAAATTCTGCTGCATAACTACTTCTGTCTGTTGCTTCCGCCCATCCAACACATGGGATGGCCAGGATTACGAGGGATCCAAGGTCCCCCAGGGAAAGCTGGACCTCCGGGGCCAAAAGGAGATCGTGGTCCCTCAGGAGACAAAGCATCAACTGACAGTGTCCATGCTGGTAGGTACCCCAAGACTGGTGGGTTGGTTTTGCTGAAACTAAATTGGAAGAATAGCATATGAAGAAAGCCGGGCTTGGAATGTCCCTGATGTATGAGCCTAAAGTAAATCTTCTGGTATGAGCCTAAAGCAGACAGGCAAAAAGATGATGTGACTATCCTCCACTAGCCATTTTTAACCATTTCTTTCCCTGCCCCGATGATGCCACAAGTGTGCGCATGCACGCACGCACGCACACACGCACCCATCCTGAAGGTGGTATTTGTCTCTGGAGAGAAGCTGCTATGGGTTCTCTTCTGGAACAAACAATGGTGGGCGACAGGGTGGAATTTTCATTAATATTGCAGCAGGAGATAAAGGGGTTAGAAAGCTGTCCAAGGCCAACTCGAGGTTTGAGCGGGGCCCAGGCTACATGGTCTCTGGTGGGACCCCTCCTCTGCCTTGGGTCTGGGGGTCCCAGCTCTCCCATGTTACAATCTGCTCAGGAGGAGGAGGCAGTGGAAGGGTAGAGTTGGGCAGGTGTCCTCGGAGTTTCAAGGTTACCTAGTGAAGAATTTCAGGCGCAGCATTAGAACCACCCTGCCTTGAAAAGGGAAGGAGACATTTCAGAGCTGGTGTGGGGGTGATGGAGAAGGAGCTTATTGATCCAGCCAGGAGATAGCAGGCAATTCAAGCAGGCCAATAATGAAGCGTCCAGCATTCTTACCATCTCTTGTGAGCAGGGCTGCTATTGAAGCATACCAAGGTAAATGGGCAGGTAATGTAAGGTTTAGTTTGACCTTAGGAAATATTTTAAGGATAACAATACCACTTTCTTGTTCAGAGTTGGAACAGCTGAAAACTCAAATGAAGTTACTGGAAGCACGGATTCAGGCGTCGCAAGGAGCCACGACCTCCAAGAAAGGTAACTTGCAGGGTTAACAGAGGACAGGAGATGATACAATTTGACTGAATGTGGAAGGTGATTGAGTCCGTTCTTCTTGTTACTGGATGAGACCTTTTCACTCTCTAATTTGTGCTATGCGGAGGGGCAGTGTTGAGTAGAACAGATGGTCACGTTGATGGGCATCCAAGTCAGATTCATTCCCCAGAGATGCAAACATTTAAAGGTTACTTGCCAGGTAAATCTAGAATAATAAAATGAAACTAAATTTAGCATACATCTGAAATTTGGTGGATTAACCATGCAATCCTAGCTACTCAAAAGTAAGTTCCATGGTGTTCAGTAGGTAAGTGGGTATAGAATTGTAGCCTACAATCACAAGGAAGTCGCTTTTGGAAACAGTGAATATATTGAGTAAATAGAACAGCTGTATTTCCTGGAACTATTCCAAGTTTCTCAACATCTTGCTATTTTGAATTTAGCAGTTTTAAAGGAGTTTTAGCAGCTAATGGAGACTGAATACTTCACATTTGAATCTGAATTTATCTATTTGCACATGTTTGAAACAAGGTGAAGAGAATGTTAAATGTATCTTGGTCTGATTCTGCACAACATTATATTCCTATCCTTCCAAATGCATGCTTCTCTCCGTTTTATAACAGGGCTATCCAATTTCAAAAATGCATACAAAATGTGTATATTATGGAAAAGGGGACATCAAAATGTATGCCTTAGAGAGAATAATATTCAAAAGTTCATGGCATTAGGAATATTGCTTGCAAAATTATGTGTATAAGGCAAAAATGCATAAAATGCATGTATTAAGAGAGACCAAATGTGTATATATGTTCATGAGAATTAAAGTATTCTGACAGCTTCAGACAAACTGAACTTAAATTGGAAACATTCTCAAAGTTAGGAATGAATTGAACTGAAGATTGGAAAAATGAAAAACTAAGAGAATCCAAATTTGACCAGTTCATCCATCCATAATTTAAGCCATTTTGTCAGATTTAACTTTTCACACTAATGGGGCAGAGTGTCTCCTTCATTGCTTGGAATTTCGCTTCAAGCTTCTTTCCAGCTCTGTTGCTGCTGCAGCAGCACCTGCTGGCCCTTTGCTCACAGTTGCACTGCTTCATGGATTTTTGGCTCAATACTCATTTCATCTTCCCATAATCCTGTAGATTTGCCAAAACGATGAGTATAAAAGGGTTTATTGTTATTTTAAGATTGCATTCATTTTCATTATTCAAACACTTTACGTTTCATTAAGATTGCACTTGGACCATATTTGGTTAGTGCGTAATTTAGGGTGTGGCTGATATTTATGCTCATACTGTCTTTCTTATTTTACTGACTGATGGTAAACCATTTTGGGAGCATTTACTTGGCTGAGGGGTGGAATAAAAACACAGTAAATGGATAAATACTTCTTCCTGTCCTATCTGCATTGTTGCTGGGACAAAGCAGACCCTGACAGCTCTTCTTCTTCTTTTTTTAAGATTTTTATTAAGATTTTTAAACTACTACTAAAAACATCAATCATCAAATACATTGGATGTACTGGGTCAGCCCCCTACTACATATTTTTTAACATTCCATAATCATAATTAAATCCATTTATAACAACTTAAAGACATCTTTAAATCTAAGCCAAATCCCGTTTCTCCAGCCAATAATAAAAAAGTTCCCAAGTTTGATAGAAATCCTGACAGCTTTTCTTGAGGGCACTCTGGGGAAAATGTAAATGTTATTAATTCTAGGACAAATGCAAATTTAACAAAACAGTCCCCATTTTATGCCGGTCCCAAAATGAATGCAACCTCCAACAAAAAATCTACCGATTGCGTATTCAGCAACTCTAGCAAATTAAGGCAGTGTAGCGATGACTGAGGAGTTCATTTGGGCCCGACAGAATGTTAAAAGTAGTATCTACAAGTGCGACCTCAAACCAAATGGGTCCTGAAAGGGGGCAGCAGGGAACCTGTAATCCTTTGCTATATGCCCCAAGTGCAATTCGGTTTTGTGAAATAAGTTTTGGATCTCTTTGTAACATTTTAGTTCCTCCTGGTGTGAGAGTTGGTGAAAAAACATTCAGCCCGTATTACAGGCATGGCTACGATGGTGCAAAATTCCTGTGCGAGCAGAATGGTGGCACGGTCGCCTCTCCAAGGAATGCTGCTGAGAACAGAGCACTGCAGCAACTAGTGAAAGCACAGAAGAAAAGCGCAATTCTTGGAATAAATGATAGAGAAGTAGAAGGCTCATTCCGGTATCCAAGTGGAGAAAACATTTCATTCACAAACTGGGCACCGAATGAACCAAACAATTCAAATAATGAGGACTGTGTACAACTGTTAGACAATGGATTTTGGAATGATAATTCATGTGATGGAGATTATCTATTTATTTGCGAATATTAATCCAAATGTCATTGAAAGGTCCAGCATTGGTCCTGTGTTTTACATATTTTAATGATGACTCCCACACAAATTCATTGTCAATTAGGCGTCTGCCTAACTGGTGATTAAATTTAGTTTAAAATAGATTTGTGTAATTATTGTTTTCTCTGGTGTTTTCTGATACTTTCTGGCTGAGTTCAGACAACACAAGAAGCATGGTGGTTTTTTATCATTGTCGCTCTGTCATGTTGTCTGAAGCCACTCATGGTAAATTTCCTAATTTTGCGATGTTTTTATTGTATGTTTATGGTATGTTTTCATTAGCTGTTGTAAAGCACCAGGAGAGCTTCAGCTGTGGGGACATATAAAAATGAAATTAAAATATTATTATTTTAATCCTCCATGGGAAATCTAGTCTTTAGAAGCCATTTTAAGAAACAAGACTTTGCTCTGAGAGTTCTGAGCAAATGAGAAAGAGATTCCCATTTGAGCCAGCGATGCAGAAAGACAGCTGAGCTAGGAGTTCCAAGCTTTCAAAGTTTGAAGGGTTCTTCTCTGGAAATCTGGTACATGTGAGTAGCAAATCTGCTACTGTGCTAAGGGACTTGTGTTCTCTACCACCACCACTGTGCTACGTGTGTGTGTGTGTGTGTGTGTGTGTGTGTGTAAATAAAATATGGCAGAAACACCTTAAGTCTTCAGTCATCTCTCCTTCCTAAGAACCCAAATTCAGGTAAGTCCAAAAGCACCTGGAACTTCACATTGCATGAGGACATGAGGAATACCTAGCAATAGGAATGAAGATAAGGAACTTATTTAGAGATAAATACAAGTCCTACAGCTCCGGGAACCCCACCCCCAGCTATCCCAGTTGCCTGCAGAATGCTAGGAGTTGGTGAACATTTTCCCCATCCGAACCTGCATAGGATTACATTCTTAGAGTATCACATTCTTTAAGCAGTCATTTGTTACTCCTCTCCTTTTGAGAGGAGTAATCAAGTAAGGGTCCCAGCTCCTGGGGGTGAGCTCTTTGGCACTCATAGGGAAAGTGGGTGTTGGGGAAGGAGGGTGTCCTGAAGAAGAGGGAAATGATCCCATTCCTTGGAAGCTGAGCATGTAACCTCTCCCACGGAAGATATGATTCCAAGAGGTGTGTCATGTGCATGTGCTTGGAGGAGATTCCCAGGCACACTGGAGAGATGGAGGGCTTTGGAGGGAATGGTGGCTCAGACTCACAGGAGGGGGAGTGGATCCAGCAGTGGCTCGGAATTCTCACTCTGATATTGGAGTTGTTGAGACTAGCCCAGCTGCCCAACCCCTGAGCCCCCTCCCACTCCAGAAGGTGGGAAAGAAGCTGGCAGGGAACAGGCTGGGGAGAGGTTTTTGGGAGGAGAACCTGACATCCCTGGAGACGTGGACACAAGGGCCCATCAACTCACCCACTGGCTAGACCAATTAGGGGCTCAATGGGAAGAACATCACCATGCCCGCTTCCATATTCCGCCTCCCTCCAGAGACCAGCCCCAAAGGGTTCATAAGCAAAGCTTTGGGTGAAGGAGCAGAGTGAGGGGTCAACATTCCACCTGGTGTGTTTGTTTCAAGGCTTGTGGATACGTTGTTTCTGTACAGAATAAAGACTCTTCCAATAATTGCTGAAGTGCCTGTCATTTGGGAGGGGACGCCTTGCTCATAACAAGGTGGCAGGCTTCTGCTGGAGGGACCTTTGGTCATTAGGAACTAGAAAGCTGGGTTTGCAGTGGAAGTGTCAACTGCATGGTGAACAGCCTGCCTAGCATAAAAGCTGCAGGTAACAGCATGCCATCTAGGTAGCCTTCTAGTTAGCATGGGAGTGGAACCTGTGGTTTATTGGTACCAATGATATGGAAAGGTGTAATCACAAGGTCCTGGGAATTTGCTGTGGACACTAAACTTTTTAGGTTGGTTAAAACCAAAAGGGAATGTGCGGGTTTCCAAAGGATCTCTCCAAGCTGGGAGAACAGGCATCAAATACCACATGCAGTTCAATGCAGGAAAGAGTGGGGTCATGCAGCTGGGGCAAAAAGTCACAACTTCAAGTATTCACTGGTGGGATCTGAACTAAAGTGACTGAACAAGAAAGGGATCTTGGGATACTGGTGGGCAACGCAATGAAAATGTTGACCCACTGCTCAACTGCTGTGAAGAAGGCAAACTCCATGCTAGACATCCTTAGGAATGGAACAGAAGATAGAACTGCCAAAACCTTGCTTCCCTTATACATTTTGTTGGTGCAACCTCAACTTAATATTGTGTTCAGTTCTGATCACCTTACCTGAAAAAGGACATTATTGGGTGCTAAAAAATACAGAGAAATCTTGGATATTTTAGAATATTATGAGATACATACTGAAAAACCAATGGCTTTATTGTTTTTAGACGCCCAAAAAGCCTTTGATAATGTTAATTGGCAGTTTATGGAACAACAGATGATTCAAATGGAGTTTGGTGAAAGATTTATGAATGCGATATCAAGTATTTATCAAAAGCAATCAGCCAGGATCTTAATTAATGGAGAACTTTCAAACCCTATAGAAATTCAAAAGGGCACAAGACAAGGATGTCCTCTGTCACCCCTCTTGTTCCTTATGATTTTAGAGGTACTGAATAGATGTGTTAGGGATGACGAGGACATCAAAGGAACTAGAATTAGGGACGAAAGTTATAAATTGCAAGAATTTGCGGATGATCTGGTTTTTAAAACGGAGGAACCTTTCTCAGCAATGCCCAAACTTGTACAATGGATTGAAGAATATGGTGAAGTAACGGGAATGAAAATAAATAGAGAAAAAACAAAATTGTTAGTTAAAAACCTTACGCGAGAACAAAAAGAAAGACTCCAGGAACAAGTAGATTTGCAGATTGTTAAAAAGGTTAAATACTTGGGAATCTATCTTACAGCTAAATGTACTACCTTGAAAGAAGATAATTATGATAAATTATTGAAGGATATTAAAGGCTTTTTGGAAAAATGGGCCAATTTACAAATATCTTTGATGGGAAGAACAGCACTTGTCAAAATGAATATATTACCTAAACTTTTGTTTCTGTTTCAAATGATTCCCGTAAAAATTGATAAAAAATTCTTTGATGACTTAAACTTTCATATCTCGAGATTTATCTGGAGAAAAAAGAAACCAAGGATTAAATTAAAAATGCTTCAGGAAGATAAAAGGAATGGAGGTTTTGGTCTTCCTGACCAGATGTTGTATTATCAAGCATCTGTTTTAACTTGGCTAAAAGAATGGGTAACGTTGCGAAATAAGAGAATTTTGTATCTTGAAGGTCATGACTTGCAAATGGGATGGCATGCTTATATGTGGTATGAAAAAGCTAAGTCACATGGGTCCTTCCTGAGTCATTTTATTAGAAGATCTTTAATGTCAGTGTGGGAAAAACTAAAGCTAAAAGTGTATAATAAATTACCAAGATGGCTTTCACCTATGGAAGCTTTAGTATATCCAAATGTATTGAACTTTGAAAAGATCATAAGATATGGCAATATCCTAGATAAATATGGTGGTCTGAAACTGGAGCAAGAAATACAAGAACAGGGACTTAATATTTCCTGGTGGTATAAGGTGCAGATGCAATCAAGATATGTCAAGGATTGTAAAACATGGGGGTTCTATAGAGACCTAACAGAATTTGATCAAGTGATGCTTAAAACAGATGAGAAAATTATTAAAAGACTATATGATTTTTTACTTGACAGGGAAATGGAAGGGGAACAGGTTAAGGAAACTATGATAACATGGGCACAAAACTTTGGATTTAATGTTGAACTATAAAAGTGGCAAAAACTATGGGAAAGAAACATTAAAGTAACTTTAGCAACTTCGTATAAAGAAAACTTATATAAAATGTTCTATAGATGGTATTTGTCACCAAGTCAACTAGCTAAGATGTTTCCAAATATGTCAAATAGATGTTGGAAATGTAAACATAAAGTGGGTACTTTTTATCATATGTGGTGGACTTGTGACAACGCAAAAAAGTACTGGATTAAAATACATAGATGGATGGAGGAAATATTACAAAAACCCTTTGCTTTTAAACCCAAAGTTTTCTTGTTAGGCATTATACCGGATGATGTTAACAGACAGGAAATCTATTTGATGTTGCATCTAATTACAGCAGCGAGGTTTGCATTTGCTCAATATTGGAAAAGTGAGGAGCTGCCCACCGATGGATTGATTCTAAGACAGATCTTGGACTGTGCAGAAATGGATAGACTGACTTTATCGTTGAAGGAGAAAGAGGATACTGATTCTATCGAACTTGGGACTCTTTTTATAATTGGCTGGAGAAACGGGACTTGGTGTAAATTTAGAGATGTTTTTCAAACTATGATAAACTAACTGGAATTTGATATTAGAATGTTAAAAAATATGTAGTAGGAGGTTGACCCAGTGAATCCAATGTTTGTGATGTTTGATTTTTTATTTTTTTAGTGTTAGTTTAAAAATCTTAATAAAACATATTAAAAAAATACAGAGAAGATCAGGGGACTGGATATGGCAACTGGGACTGTTCAGCTTAGAAAAAAGGCAAGTTGGGGAGACATGATAGGTGTGTTTAAAATAATGCATGGTGCAGAGAGGGAGACATTTTTTCTCTCTCCCATGACACTTGAACCCAAGATCACCCCGTGAAGCTGACTGGTGGGAGGTTTAGGGCAGAGATCATTAACTGAGGCTTATGCGAATAGGGTGGCGTACAAGAACTCCCAATCATCATCGTCTGTGGAATTTGCTGCCATGGGAAGTAGTGATGGCTGCCAATCTGGATGACTTTAAAAGGGATTGGACAGATTCATGAGAGAGTAGGCTATGGGTGGCTACTGGCCTTGCTGGCTATGTGCCACCTCCATGTCTGCATGCCCCAGTTGCCGAGGAGCTTGGGCAGGAGGAGGCCTTGCACCCATCCTGCGGGAGGGACCCTGCGGGCAGCTGGTTGGCCACCGGTGAGCAGAGTCCTGGACTAGGTAGACCTTTGGTCTGATCCAGGAGAGCTTTTCATATGTTCTTGTGTTTCGTTCAGTTTGTACAAAATACCATGCACATCTTTCTTTTAAATAAAATTAAACTCTTCAAGTACATTCAGTTAAGAAGGACAAATGCGTTTGCAGCCCTGCGAGGAAAAATACTAAAAATAATATCTGATATGGCAATAGTTCAAGTCTACTTCATTTGCTATCTGATCATTCCTAGTTGGGTGGGAAATTAAGACATTTGAGGCTGGAGAGAGTAGATAAGTTGGCAGTTTGATGAGAAGTTATCGCAATGTAGAAGAAGAATATGTGCACACACCATGGGAAGAGGAATGTTTCTCAAATAACTCACAACTCTCTTAAAAGCGTGGCTGCAGATTAATCTTCTGCAAAGCTTTCTTGGAACACCTGCGATTCCACAGAGGCTGCACGCTGGTCCATTCATCTTGACTTGGGGAAATTCTGATTGCTTGAGCAAGTGTGTGCACAACATTGCTTTATCCCGCCTCCTGTTTCGTTTCACCATAAGCACTTAGAAGAACGGTTATTTTAAACCTATCAGAAGGTGAATGATGAATTATCATTTTGGATAAGACTACCAAGGGTTATGGATCCTGCACTGTTATGATTCCTACTATGCCAGCAAATCTGTTTACTGGAAGAAATAGTTTTGGAGGAGCGGGGATCTTAAAGGGCAGGTACAAAATGTGCTTTTATTTTCCAGCAAGTTGGTTGGGAAAGAGATTAATCCTTGAGCACTGCATGCAGTACCAGTAAATGGTGAAGTACAAAGTCCAATTTTGCAATCCACAGACTAGTTAAGAGCTGAGATAAAATAAACACAACTCTCTGGGTGATGCTGCAGATGTTTTCCTCTTCATTCTAAGCGGAGGAGAAAGCAACTGCTTTCTTAGCCAGTCTTCCTTTCTTCTGTCAGTTGCTTCAGTTGATCAAGGAACCACACTAGGAACTGGTAAGTAAAGCTAGTTTACATTAATGGTGAATGAAAACTATCCTTTTGCTTTTTCAACTCCTCCAGTTTTACAAGGTAGTTTTTATTCAGCTGCTGGTCCCCCATTAACATGATAAACTTGAATAAAAAGATAATGTTTCTTGATATTTGAAAGTTTGGGGTTGTACAACCAATCAATATAGGGGATGAAAGTTTTAAACAGTGAGTAGAGTAGATTAATTATATGTTTAATTGATTCATTGTTGGTGTCTAATGTTAATTACTGAGAAAGGGTTTAAACTGAGTTATGCATTAAAATCGTACTTCTTTTAGGACTCAGTTAACTTTGATGTGTAACAGCAGGACTATAATTTTTATTTATTCAATTAGAAGTTACCACAAACTCCTTTCAGTATTAAAAGAAGCATTCCTCCCAAAAATTGGCTAATTTACACATTTTAAAAGATTATGATTGATACATCAATGAATTGGTTTAAAAGTAGAATATTCATAAACTAAGCATTTGTTAATTGGTTGGCCCTAACATTCTTTTAATGGTCTTGGTTGAATTGTTGTAATTGTCAATTTGTTATTTGTATTTTAATGATGGTTTTTAATTATCTGCTTATGATTTTATTGTCGAACACTGCCTGGAGTGTCTATTTGAACTACTCTGTAGCTTGTAAATAAATAAATAATCAAGTAAGTAACATGTTTCTGCAGAACATAACTGAAATTTGATATATACTTGATCCTAGCTTCTAAGCATCTCACCCTTCTTACATGGGTGAAAATAACCATAGGATTGCACGGAGCTAGTTCTACTGTACACGCTGGTACCGCTCCAAGCCAATACAACCGAGTCTCTACAGGACATTGTTGCAGGTTCTAAGGAAATAGTTGATGGAGCCTTATTGAAATTGCTTGGAAGGCTGCTGAAAACTGAATGAACTTTCCCTAAATTGAAATAGCATTTTTGTGAATGCCAAGTGAGCTTAACATTTTTGTTTCCCCATTAATGAGTGAAAAATATTATATCAGCTATAAAGAATTGAAAAGCCCACCTGAATATAGAAATGTGTTGAATAAGGTATAAGCATCCGGATATTTTTAATGTTGCATTGTCTTCTCAAAATGTACAATTTTGAGATACATGCCTAAAACATGTATTTTAATCTCATAGGGTTTAGGACAGTGAGTCCAATTAATGAGACAGTAGATAGAATCACAGAATCATAGAAAAGTAGAGTTGAAGGGGCCATGAAGGCCATTGAGTTGAACCCCCTGCTGTTGCAGGACACCACGTTCCACCATCTCACTCAGATGGCTGCCCAGTTTCTACTTGAAAGTCTCCAGTGTGGAGAGCCTACCACCTTTCTAGTGGGAAAGGTTTTCCTGATGGCCAGCCTGAATCTGGGTTGTTGCAACTTGAATTGATTATTCGGTATCCTACACTCTGGCATCAGCAAGAAGAGATCTTGACCTTCTTCTTTGTGACAGCCCTTGAGGTACTTATAGAGGGATCTCATGTCCTGCCTCAGTCTTCTCTTCTCAAGGCTGAACATGCCCAGTTCTCTCAGCCTCTTCTCATAGGGGAGTGTTTCCATATGCTGGATCATTTCTGCTGCCCTCCTCTGGACCCTTTCCAATTTTCCTGCATCTTTCTTAAATCTTGGTGCCCAGAACTGGACTCAGTATTCCAGGTGAGGTCTGAGTACAGAGGAACTACTACTTCTCGTTATTTGGACTAAATAGTGGCATATAGCAATATCTCAGATTTTTTTAAGAGGCTGGATTGTTCATGGCATGCCCCTCTTGCCAGCAGAAGCACCCAAAGGTGCTCAGTCACTGTCTTGTTGGTGTTACATCTGAACGAGGAACTGCAGCTTCTCTTTTTCTCTAACAACAAGCTGTAACTCAGGGTTTGTAATTCAAGGTTTGTTCTCTTATTGTCCATTAGAAGAGGCAAAACACATCACTGTGCATCCTGCCAGCTTTCTAAGGAGGGATCTGTGCTTGAGCCCCTTCCATATATTGGGAAACATTCTCGTGGTAAAAAGCAAAATGCATTTATCATCATCACAGAGGCATCTGCTGTGTTGAAACATGATCTTGTGTCATGTACAAATGCAATTGCAGAAGAAGCAGGGGTTGGAAAGGTGCAGGGAAGTGGTCTTTTAAGTTTAATTGGGGGGTGGGGGGCAGTTATAGCTTGCTTAAGCTGATGTGCCCAATAATACAGAAGTCCAACAGAGCACTACTTCATTGCAGCATCCCACTAAAGCCAGAACAGTACCATAAGTTTAACACTGGTTGAAATAGGTACCACAGGAAAAAGACATCATACGCATGAAAGAAGGTGGAGCCTAACGGCAGAAATAGCATGTGAGTTCCTTGAAAAGAAAAGAAAAGAAAAGAAAAGAAAAGAAAAGAAAAGAAAAGAAAAGAAAAGGATGAGATATAAACATAAATAAATAGCATGAGGAAGTCAGTTTGGTGTCTACATCACATGGCACCCCGGTGCATCAAACTAGTAAAAAACCCCCACTGGAGACACCCCTCCCCAAGACGTTCATTTTGAATCACCAAAACAGAGTCTTAACATGCAACGTAGCAAAATGGCCACAACCTGTACAAATGCATATCAGAGCAATCTCGTCTCAACTCGTTCTCTATCTAAGGTGTCAGCAATGGATCTTCTCCAGCTTTTTGATGTCCTGCTGCTGGGAACAGCACTGGTACTGTCCTTGCTTTCCGGAACATGCAGAAGTCAAGAAAACACTTGCACTGTGATGGCATGTGGCAACCCCGGACTCAATGGATTACCTGGAAGAGATGGGAAAGATGGTGCCAAAGGAGAGAAGGGAGATCCAGGTATCATCTTCTGGGCCATGTATAGTAGGAGGGATATGAGAAAGGGAGTTCCTCCTGCTATACATGATTGTATAGCAGGAGGAACACAAGCCATGGTGATGGTTTGCAATGACTTCAGTTCTCCACCTGTTGGATATGGCTGCATTGCATTCCCATGTCAAGGTAAGCAAACCTGCACAGTTTCCATGGTGTACAGTCTTTGCCTGGATAAGCTTGACGAATGATCAAGTGGTTCCAAGGCTACCATGGTTTCCACCTTCCCCACTCAGTCCTCCTGCTGTTGGCACATCTCCCATCAACCACACTTGAAATTCGCCTGGTTGATGGAGCAGCTCCTGCAGCTACCACTCTTTCTAGGAGGACTCTGTAGTAACTGCATACTAGGGTTCTGGAAACCATGATGCTGAGTTTGGATGACTGGAACCATGGTGGAGTGTGAAAACCATAGAACTGATCATTGTTTCTTATTGTGATTTCTAAAACCCAAATCTACCATGCTGAAATACTATGACAGAGTTCAGATGACACAGCAGACCATCCTGTGCAAGAAACCACCATGGTTTATTGTGGCTTGTGAACCAACCCGTAATGTAGGACATATCACTTTGATGTAGTCTCCAGATGCAGGTTGACACAGGTTGTCCACCACTGATTTAGAGAAACAATGTTTCCCGCAGAGACACCCACTGTGAGTGGAAGAGTAGGATGTCAAGATGGTTTTTTCTCAGTGGATGTTTGGAGGAACACAGTCGAAGAGAGATTTCTTCTCATTAAACTCTAGGAATTCAAGTGAAAGGCCAACAGGGTTTTCCTGGGAAGGCTGGGCCTCCGGGATCACCTGGGATTCAAGGACCCCCAGGCCAGAAAGGCCAAAAGGGAGATGCCGCAGGTAAGACTTGGATTCTTTCTTGCTGAGTTCTACCTACAGTAGGGTCCTGCTACCTATGATACACAAGTGTGCACAATGCTACCCTGCAGGAGAGGGAACAGATTAAGCAGTATTCACTCCAAACCACTGTGCCTACATCATCCAAAGAACCTGCCTACGCCTTCAGTCCAAGTCAGTGCTAGCAGTTATGACAGCAGGAATGGGTGCTCCAAAAGCATCAGATCCGTTTCCTCGTGCTAGCTCATGACTGATGGGCACACAGAAATTCTTCTAGCACTCTTCTTAGAAAATTGTAGGCAGCATCCATGCAGTCTTGCTCCCCATGCCTGGGGACGCATGGGACCTTCCATGGGCTCATGAAAGTGCCACTTATTTCAACTGGCACCTCCACATGGTTACCATGTCAAGAGCCATTCTGAGTTCAGTGGTTCAGCATCACTGGAAGAGGGATGATTGTGGATATCCTAACATAGTGGTGAGTTCCCAAAAACAGTCTCTCCATGAGAACCTGGCCCAGTGCTTCCTCACAGGCAATCACACAAAGCAGGTGTGGGCAACTTTGGGGAGTCTGGTAGCCCAGTGCAACCCCTCAGACCTGCCTACGAGGGCACACCTTGCTGTTATCACCAATGTTCACACCACAGCACTAGCAAAGCAATCAGCCACTTCCCACCAGAGCTCGGCTGTGCAGTGATAGAGACTGGAATGGGCCTGATTTAATTTTCTTTAGAGATGCATTGGACCTTTTCAGCCTCCATCACTTTGCATTCCTGAGATTTCTCAGCAAACCATCAACTGCTTTGCAACTGTTCCATCATCAGAGTATCACTACTATTCAACAGCATGGCTAGTGAGGGCCACATGCTGCCCTGGGGTATTTGTTGTCCTCCCCTGCAGAGAGATTGCTGGTTGTATCTGAAATTTGGAAACTTTCTGTGGATCATCCTCCATCAGTCAAGCTCAGCTCAAAGAAATAGAATACTTCCAACTCCCCAGGCAGCTTTATCCACTGCTGAACTGCTCTTATAATCTGGTTAAATATTAATCAAGAATGATTGTAAAAACAACTGCAATGAAGACAAGTAACTACAGATAGCACAGAGCAAGGAACTTATATTAGTGTGGGTGAAAATTCTCTGTTTAAAGAAAATTTATGCTTATTTTGTTTCCCTGTTTCCAATTTCCTTCCCCTTAGCCGTTAATGATATTCAAAGGCAAGTAACTGCTTTGGAAAAGAACATTCAGACTCTTCAAGCTGATCTTAGCAAACACAAGAAGGGTGAGCCCAGATGTGTATTTCCAGTGCTTTCCTTTTAACTATATTTTAAGACTTGTGTATGTGTGCGTTTGAGAGAAAAAGAAACAGGTGAACCACATGGTAAGCAGTGTAGAAGTTCTACTATATTGTGTCCATAGCTTATTTCTTAGTCAACAGCCCTCTTCACACACCCACCTAGAAACGTGGAAGCTACTTCCATGTGATGCCATTACACCCTGCAGGGTTCTGTGTGTGAATGATGTAACACCATGAATCAGATGGTGCATTTCATGGAGCTTCCACACACCATGAGCAAGGCCATCTCCCAGAAGAATGGTGCCAGTCTGTCAAAGGAAAGCCAACATGGACCACCCACTCCCATTCAGAGGCCTGGTTTACACATGCCCCTGCAGCATCGGACTGCAACTTCCCTTGCTGATGGATCGCAGGAGAGTTCCTCAAGTAGGTTTGCTCAGCGCCATCGGTCTGCTGAGCATGGCACTGACAAGGGAGAGAAAGAGGAGGCAAGAACAGTGGTGTGAGCAAATGGCTGCGTGTGAATAGGGCAGGATCCATCCCAGGTTAAGTCCCACTTTCCCTGATTTCAGCAGGAATGTTCCACATGTGGTCAACTCTGTGTCATTGAAATCAGAGGCCATTTGGCTAGAACATCTTCATGGGTGATGTGGACCAGCTTTGATATAGATGTCGAGTCCCCGTGAGCTTGATTTCTTTTCAGTGTCTCTCGTCTTAAGTCTTTTTCTTTGGCTCTAGTTTTGTTGATGCAGGGAGCAATGAGTGTTGGTGGGAAAACCTTTGTTTCAACTGGTCAGTATCACACTTTCTCGGGTGGAAAAGTCCTGTGTGAAAAAGCTGGTGGAGCACTTGCCACTCCAAGGAACGTGGCTGAGAACACAGCCTTGAAAGATATTGTGAAGAGAAAGTCAGAGTATGCTTTTCTTGCAATAAATGACATCCAGACAGAGGGTAGATTTGTGTACCTGGATGGAACACCTGTGAATTACAAAAACTGGAACCGTGGGGAGCCAAATGACCTGGATAATGAAGACTGTGCTATACTGCATGAAGATGGACTATGGAACGACATTGACTGTGCACGTAAAGCACTGATAATTTGTGAGATTTAACCTATTTACAAAGAACCCTTAACTACAGGGAACATGTGCCATATTTGGCTGCATGGCTGTCTAGCAGAGGGGCCTTCATCCCTTTTGGATCTGTGGACATATTTGGGAATTGGAGACATGCTGTAAGCTTCAGGATCTCCTGCATTCCCACCGTCTAGCCCTCAGTTTGCAAGAGCCTCCCCAAAGGTGGACTCAGAAGTTTTGCTAAAAGGAAGGGGCAGAGGGGAAATGTCAATCTGGACTCAACTCTTCGCATGGACTGATGGTTCTCCCACCACTCTGGTAGAAGCCTTCTTTGATGTACGCTGTTTTGTAACCAGATAAGTTTCAGTAAAGAACAATGCCTCTAAGTTTTTCTTTTAAGGTTGAAGGGTGAGGGAAAGAAGAAGGTGACCTTCACATGACAGATGCCCTGGTGATTAAGGATCCTGGGCCAGCTCTCAGCTGTCCTGTTTCAAGCCTACCGGCACCTTAGACCCAGATGCACGGCTGTTAATAAAACAAGAGCTCACCTCTCCTCCTCTGCTTCCCCCAGCAAACCGAAGTCAATGGCACAGAGAGAGGAAACAGGGAAATCCAGTTGTGTGACTTGTTTTGGCAAATGTGGGGATGTGGGAATGCTATTTCACCAGCTGCTGTCCAGCCCTCAACTCCCTTCATTCCACCCTGAAGAGGATTTTTTTATAAGCAGAGGACAAATTCATGGCAAATGGATTGACAGCCATGAAAGCTAAATAGAAGCTCCATTTTCAGAAGCAGCTCCAAATGTTAATGGTGGCAGGCAAACCACAATGGAAAACACTTGTTCCGCGTCCTTTAGGGAATGCTGGACTCTTAGAAGATCTCATATTCTTAGAAGTATAGATCACACAGACATATTTAGCACCACCACCATTAAATTCTATGTTCTCAATCAACTTTCCACCTCTTTTGTGCTGAACAATGGAGTACCACATTATTTTCTCCCATAGCTTTCTCCAAAACTGATCTAGCTGACCCAGAAAGGGATGTGTGCAAAACAAGCAAAAGTGAGCAATGCTAAACATGTATATGCTATCTGGTTATAAACTAGCAAGCTGAATGTTCTACTATTGAATGCTCTTCGGTGATTCTATGCAGCTGGACAACTGTCCAAGAGGGATGCTTGAGCTTGGAGTCCTGCACTGAGCAGGGGGTAGGACCCAATGGCCCTCTGGCCCCTTCCAACTCTATGTTTCTAGAATTCTATGTCCCAATATTCACTGAAACCTTGGAAAGTACTCCATCCACAGGCCAGCAGTTCTGATGGAGAATGCGGAACCTTGAAGCATTCAGCTCTTGGGATTAAACTTCCATGAAATGTTTAAGAGCACAATCCGATGCATGTTTAGACAGAAAAAAGGTCCGACAATTCCCAAAATTCCTCCGGCCAACAACATGCAGATAGAGATGAAAGCAGTGCTGTCGTCCAGTGGAAGGACCCCAGCATAACCAACGTCATCTGCTGCATGGTTGAAAAAACTCTTCTGCCATCAACACAGCGAATGCTGATCGAGTGATTGTATTTAAGGTGCCTTTAGGGCTGCACATTAGATTAGATCACATGTCGCTGACTCTTCTGAATGGTGCTTCATGAATCCTAACAAAAACATTTCATTACTGCAAGGAAGCACATTAGCATTGTAGAGGTAGATGATGCTGTAATGATTCCAATAAATAAAACACACAGCTCCAAATTGCATGAAGACAGTTCGGGCAGACAGAAACACTTGCTGGGAAAGACAGCTAGGAAGAGACAAGTTTTTCAGGTCCATTTGAAATCTTGTACTTTTCTGTAAGGGCCAAGTGTACTTTATATGGAAGGAATTCCACAGTCATGAGGGTAAAATCGGGAATTCTGTCTAAACAGCTTTCCCTAAGCCCATGAGAAGTGAGATTTCTAGGCACAGCACTGCATCCATCATACCCATTATTCGATAATCATTTTTCATTTACAAATATGCAATAGAACATGCTTTGAGCAAACTTTGATTCTTTATCTTTAAAGCATAATTGAGCAGAACAACCTTGTAAATGCAGGACACCTTCAAATTGAAGATGCTCCTGTGCCATCCCTGAAAATTGACCACTGTCTTCTGTTAAAGACAAAAAGGGCACCTGTCCACTCCAAGATGCTCCCATTGAGCTGCTCCCAAGGTGTCATGAGCTGGGCGTCCCCTCCCAAATGAGACCAAGCACTTCAGCAATTATTGGAAGAGTCTTTATTCCATACAGCAACAACATACGCACAAGCCTCGAAACACACACTCCAGGTGGAAAGTTGACCCCTCGCTCTGACCCGCTTCACCCAAAGCTCTGTTTATGAACCCCTTGGGGCCGTTCACTGGAGGGGGGCGCACTATGGAAATGGGCTCTCCGACACTCTTCCCATTGAGTTTCTAACTGGTCCAGCCAGCAAGTCTGCCAATGGGCCCTTGTGTCCACATCTCCAGGGGTGTCAAGCTCTCCTCCCAAGAACCCCTCCCCAGCCCGTACCCTGCCATCTTCTTTCCCACCATCTGGAGTGGGAAGGTGCTCAGTGATGGTCCTTGAAGCGCTTGGATCCAGAGCTGCTTGGGCTGGCTCACCGGGAGGGTTTCGGCAGCCGAGGCCTCGCTAGTCTCAACAACTCCCATATCAGAGTGAGAACTCTGAGCCATGGCTGGTTCAGCTCTCCACTCCCCCTCCTCTGAGTCTGAGCCAGCATACCCTCCAGTGCCCTCCATCTCCCATGCACACCCGGGAATCTCACCTGAGTGCGCATGCACAACACAAGGTCCCATTCAGGTAATGTTGCTAGATTATCTCACACCAGAACTTTGGCACAGTGGCTTGACTACCATGGAGTGCTCACCCGATGCAAAGGATTTTGGGTCTCTATTGTGATGGACCCTTCCCACCTTCCCTCTGGTTCTACAACTCAAGGCAATCCTTTAAAAAATGCAATTCCTCTTTATTTAGACTCTGCAGATAACAGAGCAGTTTGAGCTCCAAATAGTCTTCTACCCAAATGGAAAAGAGACCCCTCTGCTCATGTAAATAGTTGAATGCAAACTGGAAACTCTCCCTTGATCCCTCCTTTCCAGGGAAATGTCTGGCTCCACCCTCGAGGGGCTCTCCCTGAGGTCCAGATGGTGCAAACAGCGAAACGCCTCCCAATCGAACAGCTTGCTCTCCCTCCTTTCCTGAAAATCCCCTTCCCTTTTCCAAATGGGTTGATCTCAGACTTGGTCTGAGAAATTTCACCTTGAAGGAGCTGCAGAGGCTTCTCCCACCCACGCTGCTCCCCCTCCTCCTCAAGATCCTCAGATGACTCTCCCAGTCTGCCACATGTGTGAGAGACTGGCCACTCTCCACTGTCTCCTTCTACGGTGCATTCACAAATAAAATCAGTTGGGCTTCAGTGTGCCCCCCAGAAACCCATCGTACCTCAAGCTCCCAAGCAACCATGCATTGTGGGAAACATTCCATACTGAAGGGCAAGCTGTCTTTCAGGGATGTGTGCCTGCCATTGCCATTAAGGAACCCCAAATAAGCCTTCAAAGAATTCTGAGGTTTCCTAGAAGTATCTTCTGAAAATCCCTGCTCTAGGTACTTCCCAATATTTGCATAAGAACTTGATCTGTTTCTACCTTTAATATATTACCTATTACACTATCTCATATTGCATCTAGTTTGTGATAATGGCATTCCTTTCACATAGATCAGGAGGAGAAGAGCAATATTATGCAGGAAGAAATGCAATTTGGGCACTGAAAAATAACAGGGATTAACTGAATGCAAATGGTACATTTTCTGATATATATTATATTTTTCCAAACATTTCTCTGTGTAATTCTGATGAAAGATTATGTCTTTATAGTCAGTAATTGGTGTTTCAGAGGTATAAAAAAGACCATTAAAAGTCTGACAGGGTATTTTGACTGGATATTTATATGAAAAAGCAGATGATACCTGTAAATAAAAAACTGCACTCTGCATTCCATTACAGCACAATATTTTTGAATCTATTCCCCATTTAACAAGTAATGCATTCTGGAGATGCAGCATTGAAGTTTAAATCTATTTAAGCAAAGTTGGAAGCAAATGCAGAGCTTTTTTGGGGTAGAATCTCTCTATGGGCATTGCAGAGAAGCCAAAAAAATATTCCCATTAAGCCAGACCATATTTAGGATAGATCCTGATGTGGCCAAGACACAGCAGTCACATTTCTGGCTTCTAGAATGATGGGGGTGGAAGCCCAGCATGTCTTCACAGCACCAAGTAGAGGAAGGCTGGTCTAATGGCTGCAAAAGGCTTGCAGGGGCCCCATCCTGCCTCTGCTCAGTTAGCATCTATCAGATCGTGCTGTGATGTTATTTAAAGAGAAGTTCTTGACCTTGTTTGCAATGAGTCACACATATCACACATTTGTTTGGGCATATGTGCAGTTGCTTGGTGTTTAGTGGAATGGGTGTCCTGGGGCTCATTTTATTATTTTTCGTCAAAAAAATATCATCAGAGTTGTTGTAGTCGCATCGCAGTTTTTCTTTCATTTCAGCTCTACAGAAATATTTCCAAGGCCTGGCACAAGAATGTTTGTTTCTTCTTATGGTACTGTTTTGTGCTCCCCACTTCGCCAAGGGATGAAAAGTTCCTTCCAGGGGCATTAATTACCTGGTGTCCTACAGAGAGGACATCAATTGATGCCTTCTGTAATATCTGTGGTGCTTCTGTAATATTTCGATTTATTTACAATGTAAAAGCAGAGCACAGTGCCCAAGCATTCTGGTCCGGAGAAGTACATCTGGCAGCATCGGGGGAGAATGGGCAAAACAATGCAATGGCTTCATTCTTTTCAGCCTCAGGTGAAAACCTTTTTATTTTTCCCATCATTTTAACGTTTAGTTGGTTTTAACTGGGGTTTTATCTTGATTTTCTGGATGCTGTGTTCATTTCGTGTTGTTTCATTTTGTTTTGTCTCATCTCATCTCATCTCATTTCATTTCATTTCGTTTCGTTTCGTTTTGTCTCGTTTCATTTCATTTTGTCTCGTTTCATTTCATTTTGTTTCATTTTGTTGTTTGTTCCTTGTAGCAAGTTGTCTCAAGATGCCAGTGGTTGGACAGGGTACAAAAGATTTAAATAAATAAACACACACACACACACACACACACACACACACACACACACGCACAGGGTGCCACACATACAGTTGTGTACACGCACTAATCTCATTCATTAGCCTTGACATTTCAGTAACAGATTCCAAACCCTTGTCTCCTTTCTCTAGCTCAGTGATGGCGAACCTATGGCACACGTGCCCAAAGGGGCACACAAAGCCCTCTCTGTCAGCACACGATCACCCCAGCAACCATGAGCATATTCGGAAAGATTAAGGGTGCCAGGCAACAAAATCATTCATTAGCTATGACTCCCCGAGCTTTCGCATGGCCGATCAGCAAGCTGCCAGGGATTTGCTTGGACTGTGATTTTAGCAGAAGGTAGGAAAGGCAGGAAATACACTCAGATGCCCTTTTCAGGGCCGGCCAAAAGCTGGTGGTCAGTGGAATGTTGCCCCCTTGTGCTGGTGGTCAGCAAATTCAGGTTTTCTTGCAGTGTTGGCACTTTGCGATAAATAAGCGGGTTCTAAGTTGCAGTTTGGGCACTCAGTCTCTAAAAGGTTCACCATCACTGCTCTAGCTCATGTTCGGAGTCTTGGCATGCCATATTTTGGAAGAAACAGGCCCAGTCCCTGCAGAATTGCATCACTTCTTATTTTTTCTGTGCTTTTTAGCTGTCAACTCTTTGTTGATGTTTGCACACTCTACATAAATGGATATATGGAATGTACTGGTGATACATATTGCATCATTTCCTAGATCTTTCTTCCCAAGCCAAGAGCTGCGCATAGGGCATGTCAGAAAGTGATTCCTGGACTCCTTCCTTAGCCCATTGCTTTGTTCTCTGGGAAGAGTTTGGTCCACGGGCACCATGTTAGTCACGCCATCCTCTCAGCTTTTCCTATCTATCGAGAAAGTTGTAGAGACAGTACCATATTAACAAGTCTCTCCTATGATTGTAATACTTAGCATTCTCACTGCACCTTGTTTTAGAAAGGTGGACACTTCTTCCCACTGAAAGATGGCTTCTTTTGCTTGCTTACTCAGATGGCAACAGGCCAGAACAATTTTATACTTGCTTCTGAAGCTAAGAATCCAGAAGAAAAGCAGTGGAGTGAATATTTACTGTGTCTTGCAATGGGGGGGGGGTGAATGTTAAAACTCCAGGGACCTTGTGACAACCGTTTCACCAGAGTACGTGTTCCAGTTGCTTTATAAAGAGCAATGTGGTCTGCCCTGGCAAAACTGCTAATTGCTGATTATTGGCAGGCTGTTCTGTTCAGAAGATGCCAAAAATCTCATGGAGGGTAAGCCAGAGGGCTGCTAATTCACCTTTAATTTTTTCTATTTCTTAGAAAATACTCTCAGCATGACTCAGATGTGTTCTGAACACTTTGTTTCCTGGCCAAACAGTTTTTTTTTTTTCTTTTCCTTATTAATGTGTCTTATATAACACAAAGGTAGGAGGTAACTTTCTTGTCTTATCTGTTACATCTCTATCGAGAGTCCCTGTTGGCCATTTAATTTTGCATTAAATATGCATTGGGAATACTAGCACCAATCAAAACCTACACATACAGCACTAATGGAACTGTGGCAGGGGCTCCAATTAGGTCATTTGCAAAACTGAAGGATTTAGTTTTAGTTTTTTTTTAATTTATTTATACAAAGCTGCTGTGTGTCTCTTGGATAAAGCAGAGCATGAAACCGTGAGCAAGCCTGAAGAACCGTGGTTCTGAGGCTATCACAGCATTGCAAAAGTCAGTTTTCCTCATCCATTGTTGTTAGCAGAGGAATGGAAAATCATCACGTTTTAGAATAAAGTTTAGGTAGCAAGCAGAAAAATCAGTCCAACTGTTTTCTTATGCACACTTTCTTTTCAAACATATTTAATCCTGATGTTATAAATGCTGTCTCTTGCACCAATCAACCTAGCAACTCTTGCTATAAGGCATGTAAGTAGCACCTATGTGGACTTTTTGATTGTGTGGTCACATTCTCATGGGTGTAGTTGGTTGCTTACGTAACTTCCTCCCAAACCTTTAGAACTTTCAACAGCAATGCCGGCATTTGACTCACAGTCAGGAGTGAACAGTCAACCAGTACTGCTGGTGCAAGATTGGTGTCATCTGCTCCAAATGTCCAACCCCACCAGCATCCAAGTCACCATCCTTTGTACATGTGCCCTTGATGGTCACAAGTGGTCACGAGCACCAGCAGCCCCACCAGGCAAAGGCCATGAGGGGGAAGCAAAGTGCCATGGACTAACTACACCCCACCAGAATCAGCTGAAGCCCAGGCAGCGTGACCACCATGCTTCATCCTGGCAGGGGGATCCAGATGGATACCACAGCAGGAAGTCCAGGAGATCCAACAGAGCCTCAGTGTCTCCATTCATTGCCCAATGTGTCATTCAGCAGGGGGATCAAGGCAGTTTTCATTCCAAAGCAGAATGGATCTAAACTAGGGAATTTGCTATCTGAAGATGTCGTGATGGACACAAACTTGGGGAACCAGAGGACCAGACAAATTCATGGAGGATAAGCTGAGCAGCGGTTAAGTAGTCATGAAGGCTTTATCCTGATTGGTACCCAGCATCAGAGGCAGCATGCCTCTCAAGACCAGTTGCTGAGAAATTGTTGCCATTGGAGTCATGTCTTCTTTGTAAGGTTCCCACAACTATCTGGTTGCCATGGTGGGAACAGAATGCTGCACCAGGTTGGTCTTTCACCTGCTCCAGCCTGGCTCCTCTTATGTTCTTATATTCCTAAAAAACACATTTCATAACAGCCTGAAGTTGAGATGGGTGAGATGAGATTTGACCTCTTACAAAATACTGTACTTCCTTACATCTTTATGTGTGCTGAGGTGAGAATGTACCTCACGATTAAGCAAAAGCACAGATATAAAATTTGGCAAATGCTTATCTAAAGTTGTCACAAATGTCTCAATCATGAAGAGTAATGAAGATACAGAGGACAAATAAATCACTTCTCCATGCTGGACTAAGAGACCGAAAATTTTTCTGTTGTATGTGAAATGCTGCCCTGTGGGAAATTCCTAAATAGATGCTCTCTCTGATTTCTTTTCCAGGGCTCATTGGTCTGTTGTCTTCACACCATTTGCTCATTAAGACTTGATATTCAATAAGTAAAAGAAAGCATCTTATTTATCTGATGCAATAAGGAAAAAAAATACAGTTAGTGGAAAGGACTGGGGTTGGGGGGATTATATCTGAAACCTCCCACTTTCTCAACTTCCCTCACCCAAATTTGTCAACCGTGAATAACAGGTCTAAAAATAAATGTATTTTGCTCCACCGGCCGATATCCTCCTTCTGGGAAAGACTGATTGTCTTTCAATTAGCAGGTTTCATTAAGTCTGTAGAAGTTGTGTGAATGACGCAGACTGGTAGAACAAGCGATTACAGGAACTCCCAGGTGCTAGGACAAGGCAACTAATCAGGAGCTAGCCAAGAGAACATGTTGTTCAAAATCGCATGAGTGGAGGAACAAGGTGGGGTGAGGGAATAAGAGTTCTTCAAAGCAAAAGGCACTGCTGGTCACTGAAGAGGCTTTCTGATTTAACATTAACAAACAGATCCAGATTTGCTTGCAGGACAACTCCAGATATGGAGGAGACATGGTCAGTCATGGGGACCCATAAACCAGGAACCCCAGTAGGTCCTCTTCCTTGTGAATCTACCTTCTCACCAGTGTTATCACCAACTGTTAATGCTCCTCAGCCCCTTTCTCTTCCTAGCTACCTCCTGCTTGCTTGACAGGAAGAAAACCAGTGAGAAATAAGATGGAAATGCCTTCTTCTCCTTCTTCTTGGCACCCGAGAGTGCCTGGGTCAGAGACAGAAGCAGGGGTTGCAATGGTGGGAAAGAGAGACAAATTCCTGCAGAGGTCAAGGAACAAAGGTTCAATCTGGATGCCAGGAAGTACTTCCTGACAGTTGGGACCCCGAGGGTGTGGAATGGGCTCCCATGGGAGGTGGCAGTGGTGAGGGTGTTCAAAGATAAGCTGGGCATGTACATGGTAGGCATGTCATAAGTGGAGCTGGCTGGAGCCAGGGGTCAGACTAGATGGCCCAGGAGACCCCTTCTGACTTGCTCTGTTTCTAGGGATTCTTGCTAGGATGCCTGCTGGAATGTGGGGGCTTAAACACAATTATCCTTGATGCTGGTCCTGTCTGAACAGATCAGAAAAGCCCTTAGTTTCATGCAGTGAGATTCATCAGCATCTTGAGGCACAGTCCTTGCCATAGAACCTCCTGAGGAGAGGACTGTTCCCAGCAGAAGGACAAGTTGGTGGAATAGCTCTGTCGCTCTTGGTGTCAAACTGCATCACCTGTAAACCTAGGTGCTGATTAGGGAAGGAAATGAAGATGGTATGGTAGGCTTCAAACACATAGACACATTACAATTAATTTGAATACATTAATGTGCATTAAAATAAAATAACTCTGAGATAAACCCCTTGAGGGACCTAGGAGTATGCAAGCCAAGTTTCAGCAGCCAGACCCAAATGTAGGGGAGCAGTCCCATTGCCTCTTTCTGTACCTCTGTTCTCCCCCCCCCCATGCCACCCCCATTTGCTTCTCTCATTCCACTGCCCAGCTCAGCAGGCTGCCAGGAGAGGGACAGATTGTTCTTGCTGGGGTCTGAATTGATTGCACTCAGCAGTCTTTTCAAATTAGGCGTAGGGGAGCTCAAAAATGGACCGCAGCTCTGCCTGCAGGTTGCTAACTCTTGCAGTGGTAAAAACAAAACACAAAAATAAAGTACCAGTTTTAAGGCTGAACGACTATATGGAGGGACTGCAGGTGGCGCAGTGGTTTAAACCGCAGTGCTGCTGGGTGGTTGATGGAAAGGTCGCCAGTTCTAATCTGCACAATGGGGTGAGTTCCCATTGCTCCGTCCCAGTTCCTGCCAACCTTGCAGTTCGAAAGCATGCAGATGCAAGTAGATAAAAAGGTGCCACTTCGGTGGGCAGGTAGCAGTGTTCCGTGCACTTTGGTGTTCAGTCATGCCGGCCACATGACCACGGAGACTGTCTGTGGACAAACGCTGGCTCCCTTGGCTAGGAAACAGAGATGAGCACCACCCCCTAGAGTCAGGCTTGACTGGTCGTAACATCAAGGGGAAACATTTACCTTTACTATATGGAACTGAAAAGACTTACTGATCACCTCTTAACATCCAGATTTGCCAAGATGTACTCGCACCCTGATGCACCCTGAGGCACTCTTGTCCCTGAAATGGATCCAGAACTTACCAGGATCCATTGGATGTCTGGATGTCCATTCTGTTTAACCTTCTGTGCCAAGAGAAGATAAACTTCCACCGCAAAATGTCCGTCAAGTGTCCCCTTTGTGTTTGACTGACCAGGAGTGGTTCTCAGTTCTTCCTGGCAGCCAACATGGTGTTCTTTTGACTCATAACTTTGCTGAGGGCATTGGCTTTCTAAAACTGGCAATGCATTTGAATTGTCACATCTTCTCACTCTGTGGGATGGTTTTAAATGCTAATTGTCCACAGTATGACATGGTTACATTAACTGCCTTAGGAAAACATTTGCATCTATCAGATTACTTGGTACTAAACCAAGCCCTTCTCATTCTTCCCAAATCCATCCAGTGAACCACTGATTCTGAAGTTCATTATGCACCCAGATCACTTGGGGCTGCCTGGAGCATGACGGGAGTTTCTTCCCCATGTCCAGATTCATGTCAGTTTGGTCAGAATTGTAGAAAGGACCATGGCCAGGACTGCAAACTCAGCAGAAAGAGGGGGTAATGCAGTGGCAAGGGGCTTGAAGCAGTGGAACAGAAATAACAGCATGGGTGAATTTAGTGCGTTCCAATGCATAAATACCCTCTTTTCCTTTAGAAAGCTTGGATATTACCCATCACCTAAGTTAGGATAGGAAGTATGTTTAAATATTCCCCCGAAGAAAACATTTCCTGCAATGTTTGTGGTTTCTTTTTCTTTTGGAGGGAGCTTTTATGCAGGGGAGGTATTTAAAGATGCGTCTTCCCACCTGTAGCCTGACATGGTGCCGTTCCTGCCAGCCAGCTCAGGAGTCTACTGTCCTACCCCTACATAGACCAGCCCCAAGGAATCGCCTTGGTTGAGGCCAGAACTGCACTGGGAGCATTCCAGAACAATATATGCTCAGAGACCCTTGAGGCCCCTGAAGGAATGCTGTTGCTCAGCACTTAACTATTCCATCTGGCAGGCTGTGTAACTTTTGTTAATTGGCCTGGCCAGGTGCACATGCTACGAGCTTGCCTTTTGCATGTCACCGGTCACAAAGCAGTACCACACATTAGCTCTCCTGCTCCAACCTCAGCAAATCTGCAGGTTTTTCGCATGCAGCAGAATGAGGCTGCAATGAGGTGACCAAGGGCCCTGGGAAGGGACTTCCCTGCCACCCATTGTAGACTGTGCCTGTCCCAGGAGGTAAGGATGGGTGGAATGGTTGATAGTGCAAACCAAGAATTCTGCAAAGAATAGTGGGAACAAAGCCTTCCCATCCTTGGAGCAATGCACTTTTTGTCATGTGTAAACTTTTCTTATCTTGAATAAGAATCCAGTCACTTGCAATTAACTCTCATCAACTTCATTCATGTGGATTTCCCCCAACTTTGTGGGAAGAATTCCTTGGTATTTACGCTAAGTGGAAACAGAGTATCATGGGGTCCTTCAACCATCTGAAGTGTTTGCCAACCAAATGGAGTCCAAATGGAAAGCAAATGTTTATTCAAACCCAAACTTACATCTGTGTTCAGAAGTGTACATGAATTTCCACTGAACTATGAACCCACCTATGCAACAGCTCTATATAAATCAGAAAATTTGAAACGCTTCTTTACTGTCACAGTGGAACAGAAAGGTAAGTTACACTCAGAAATTATGACATGACTTAAATTCGCATTTCCCTTTCGGCTTGACCATCAGAAACTTTTACTGTTTTATTTTATTTTTATACTGCCCAATAGCTGAGGTTCTTCACTGTTGAGAGATTTCTGTTCAGCAACTTAAACTGACATGATTCCAGTTAGTATTTTTGATGTTGGTATTGAATAGTATGATATTTTAACTTCATTTCTTTCCCCATGGACATTATGCCCAAGATGAGCATAATAAGAGCAACTGCCCTTCAACAAGCAAAACAAAGCCATATTTAACATTTGGAATGTCACTACTAAGAACCAACTAGATTCAATGTATTTTGATGGGCAATCTGATTCATTTCATTCCAGGGATAATCCTGTCCCTCTTAAATGCATTTTTTGTGTACAGCGAGTCAGAAATGAGGCCCTTGCAGAAATTGCTTCTTGTAGTTGCAACAGTCGCTGTGTTTTGCCTGCCCTGCCTTGGAGAAGAGAAATGTGCCGGAGTTCCGGGAATCCCCGGGACCCCAGGGGCGAACGGCTTGCCTGGAAGAGATGGACGGGACGGCATGAAAGGGGACCCAGGACCTCCAGGTATTCCTTCAATATACAGTGGTGCGAAACTTCTAATAAGCTCCAGGATCAAGAACTGCTGGAACTGAACTAGTGTTGAGCCTTCTCAAAGTGCCAGATTGGGAATTGGTTCCTGCCATTGCTTGAACCATGGAGGCAGAGGAAAGCAAGCATCCTTCTCCTTTGTGATGGGCTGCTTGGATGCTAACTTTTAAAATTCATAGGGGCATGAATTAGATAAAAATGTGGTATGAGTAGAGCTTGTGGGTTCTATTAGGCCTGTTTACCTGATACACCGTGAGTAACCCAGCAAGATGAATGCCGTCCACCAGCCTTGGACTACAGCTACCATAGGTCTGGTACTCTCCCTGAGCTGGCTGCTTGCTTGGAACTACCAAAAACAGGGAAGCTACCAAACCCATGCCAGGCCACATGGCAGAGCTGGTCGTCCTTGTTCGGATGGCGGGTCACAGATTGTCTTGTCAGGACCTGCAGTTGTCAGTAAGCTGTGATCCTTGTTGAACTACAATATGGTGGTGTTTACACTGCATTTATATCTGGCTCTTTTGAAGCCTGCAATGGACCCAAGTCCTCCTCCACTCCGATTCACCATCACAACAAAAATATGTGAGGTGGGTTAGCCGAAAGGAAGTGACTGGCCCAACTCAGTGAGCTTCATCCAAGTGAGTACTAGAACTTGGATCTCCCAGGGCTCCAGCCCATCATTCTAACCACCACCCAAGGCCAGTAGGGTTGGACCAGTTCTAGCTACACCCCTACCTTGTTCACAGATAGATCTTTTTCTGATTTCATTCCACAAAACTCCAAGTGTGCAAGACACCTGCTTAGACTGGAACTGCTGCACACTTGGCAGGAAGGTCTAAAGCCCCACACATGCCTGGGGGATCTTCACTTTAAAAAAACACTTAATTTAAGAGGAGGATTTCTAGGACCAAACCAGAAATGCCTGGTAGCAGCTGTAAGACTTGCAATCTGCAACTCTTCTTGCTGTATAAGGAACCTGATCTGAAAAGGGTCATGCACACTTACTCCAGATTTTATTTACACACACACACACACACATACACACACTTTGGTTATGCCCAATGCACATAACACCATAAAATGCCAGTTGTAGAAGCATGTTGGCTGTGCCAAAACAGGATACAAATGAACATTCTTCAACTTTTCCAGTGCAGCTCACACAAGCATTTCTTTTTCACTGGCATCTTTCCCCATACATCGACATTTTATCTGAGAATTAAGCTAGAATTCTCCAGGAGTGAACCTTTATGTGTTACATGATATGTGAGTGTGAGAAGGAATTCTGGAGGACTGAGTGTTTGCAGCCACCAGTAGGAAGCTTGGTGGCTGCAATTTATGAGCCTGGGGAGTATGGATTGAAAGAATTAAAGTACCTAGAAAAATGGGAAGGGAAGAAGAAACTGGGTATTTGAACAGATGAAGTATCCATGGCAGTTTCATTAAGAGATTGCTCTGGGTGCTTCCAGACAGACAGTTGCTTGCACTACTGATCCAAGGGCAACCATACTGTCTTTTTTTCCTTCATTTACTTTTGGTTGGTAAGAAATACGATGGAAAACATAGGAGGGTTACAGTGGAAGGTGATATGTGAGCCACTTGCAAAATTTCTCTGGTACAATGTTGCAGTATTTTGTAGAACTATAGAACTGAACTTCATGAGCAAGAATAGAAAGGTGCTTTGGAAGTCATCATCAGTTGCTTGTTTCATGCGCCCAAAATAAGTAAGAAGCAGAAGTGCCCAGTGGTGTGACTAATTGATGCTGACACACTAAATGTGTTGGCTGTCGTGTATTCCTGTTTTGAAGTCAGCTGAGAAGTTTTCTACCATTTCAGTGTGTAGAGTACACTCAGATGTTTGCTCCTGCCCCATTCCCTTGAGAGGAAGGTTTGTTTCTGGTGCACAATTCCAAAGATTCTGATTTACAATGTAAGTTATTCAGGGTTGCTATGTAATCCACTCGCTTGAAGGTCACTCCGAACTTCTCCGAGAGTGTAGCATTGAAAAGAGTGTTCCGAATTCTGTATTCTCCCATTTCCTTCTAGGTCCTATGGGCCCCCCTAATGGCCTACCAGGTGCTCCTGGAAGAGATGGACTTCCTGGTCCAGAAGGACCCAAAGGTGCCCCAGGAGAGAAAGGAGAGAGGGGGCCGCCTGGCCCAGAAGGTGAGACTACTCAGCTGCCGTGTAGTTCAGCCCAGGGAGCAGCTTCTTTGCATGTCATTTACCCACCACTGAGGAAAGCATCCAGGCAGCAAGTTAGAAACATAGAAACAGAGTGAGTCAGAAGGGGGCCTCACGGGCCATCTAGTCTGACCCCCGGCTCCAGCCGGCTCAGCTCATGACATGCCCACCATGTGCATGTCCAGCCTATCTTTGAACACCCTCACCGTTTTCGCCATGCAAATTGTTCTCTTTTCTTTTTTCACTTTCAACAATGGCCACTAGCATAGACAGCCTTCTAATCACATATACATATACATATATATGTTACTAATATTATATCATTGGCACTCAGCACTGATTCAGTTACCTCACATTGCATCAGAGATACAGTCTGAGCATTATAGAGGGAACCTTCTAGCAAAAAACAAAAAAAGAGAAAGGTGTGCTTTAATTTTGATACTCTGGGAATAAATGCTACTCCAGAGGTGATCTTTCCCAATAGTTACTGCTGAAGGCCAAACAGTGGGCAAATATTTTTAGTAGAAATGTGGGATATAGAAAAAAACAAACTCCCTATCAGAAACAAAACATGAACAAATTTACACCGAAGAACAGTTCAGCTCAATCCTTTTTTTGACTATGCACAGGCCTTGCTGCATTTCTTGATCCTGAATTCCAGGAGGCCCTCAAACATCTGCAGCAAAGGATCGCACGTCTTGAAGGAGGTAAGCTCTCTGCTTTTACTCTCCATGGAGGTGCAGTCTTCCCAGCCTTCAAAGCCCTTTGGCTATGTGTTGTACCTTGAAACATGAAGGAGAGAGGCCGGGATCACCAGGTTGCTTCATAATGTGGCTGTTCCTGTCTAGGTCCCCTTTGCCCCCCAGAACTCCCCCAGAGCCCTTCCCAAGGTTGCATTTGCAACCTCGGAGCAGCAGGGGGGTAGCACAGATCTTTCCATGGCAGCTTTGAGGAGGGAGGAGGCCTTCCAAGGGAGAATCTCCACTGTCAGAAACAGGATCCTGAAATATCCTGCAACTGTCCAGACGCTTTTCAGCAGCCTCATGGCAAGTGTACGTATAGAATCATCCTGAGTGTTGCTAGGAGTGCCCAGATGGTAGAAAAAGAGATGGTAGAAGTGGTAGAAAAGCATGGGAGTCCTACAGATTGAAGGTGATGTCTGTCCCCTCGTAAAATTCCACAAAAGAGGCACGGTAGTGGAGAGCTAAAAGCCTCATCATCTTGTTTGGAGAGCTTTCCCTGCAGACAAAGGGGGTTGCAAATGGTTTGAAGGAGGCCTCCCTTACCATGGCGACCATACATTGTGATCTCTCTGGTCCCTCCAGTCAGACGGGCTTTGCAGCCTTTCAAACCATGCAAAAACCTGTTGAGTAAATGTAAAAGTAAGAAGAAACAAGCAGCAATTATTGCCTGTCTCCATGATATTTTTTGAATGGAAGTATGACAAATACGTATTTTTTAACCAAATAACACTTGCAACATAAAACTTTCAAAAGGAAAGAGCATTTCCTTTTAATCACATGGTATCTTATAGGAATTTATCCTTCTGAAATAAGGAAACATCCCATGTTTGGGAGAATTGTGATGCAACACGCAAGGGATCTGTGAAGGCCTTGAGCTTTCTGAAAGCTGATCAGAACAGAACTGGTCCACATGTCTCAAGCTAATGCACGCATGAGAATTTAGCTAGTATTCCCCGGGATTTCAACACAGTCCATATCGAAATATACCTTGACGCTCTGAAAGAAAGTATACTTAAAAGAAAAACTCGCAGAGCAATGCAGAAATGTGATGGAACCGATTTATGGGTGACATGACATTTATCTGAATGTGACTTGGATCAGAAATGGATGAATGCACAGTTTCCTGGCTTTCACATTGCATTTCTATCAGTTGATGGCTTCAAAACCAAAAAATACTATGTGCTAATCTCAGTTCTAGTAATGCAACACAGATAACCATGTGTTTTCTTTTTTGGCAGTTCTCCTTTTGAAAGGACTGATAAGTAAAGCAGAGAGCAAAATATTTGCTACTGATACAAATGCAGTTAATTTTCAAACCACGCTCCAAACTTGTCAGAATTCTGGAGGATCCATTGCAAAACCCATGAACCAAAAGGAGAATGATGCTGTCTGGGCAATTGTGAAGGAGAACAACCAGTATGCCTACCTGGGAATTCAGGAAAGTCCAGTGCCAGGGCAGTTTGAGTATCTGGATGGGATGGCTGTGAATTATACAAACTGGCGTCAGTATGAGCCCAATGGCAACGGAGCAGAAAACTGTGTTGAGATGCACACCGATGGGCTTTGGAATGACAAGAATTGTAACCAGTATCGTCTCACTGTCTGTGAATTTTAAGCACATCTCTCCAAATGCACAGCCAAATGGAAACCATGTAACCACTGTGGCCTTTGGGAATTGTTCTCCGAAGGGACCCAGGATATTTGTCCGAAACATCTCTCTTGTTCCCAGGGGTTCTGAGAGTAGCGATGGAAACACAGCAGAATCTGTTTCTTATCTCCTGTAATGGGCAGAATCCTAGCTGTAAATTGAAGAAGAAAATAATTTCTAGGGTTCTCGATAATTATAATAGATTTAAATGATGTTGTGTGGATTATTACAGCTACATCCGCCTGCTGCATTAAAATTAATTAACCCAGTTGGTATGATTAAATTTGTTCAACATTAGAGTTAAAACTATGCAGAAATGTGAATCTCGTGTGAATATTCAAGTATTATGAAAGGGAATGTGAAGCTATGGGCAGCTCTTTGTGATTCCTGCATGAATTTTGGCTTTTAGAATAATGGTCTGTTTGGCAATATTCCAGCGTCAATCACAAAGAAATAACCTCTGAATGTAAATGCTGACATTTCAGTGAAATATCCTATCTCTGCTAGACAAAAGAAGTGTTGAGCAGGACTCAGTTATGCCCATGCACTGTAGACAGGTGAGTTTCAACAAACCATGGTATACAAGGGACTGACAGACCATAGCCACGGAAACCCTTTGACTGGCGGTTACACAACCCCTGCCTAAGCTGCATCCTGCATCAACATTGTTAGAAGGGCTAGAGAGCCAAACCATGTAATCTCTGGACTCCAGTCTGGAGCTGAGAAAGGGTTAGCAAGCCAGGAAGAAGGCTATGCCCTAAGATGCTAACTTTCTCCATGCAGGGAGTTGTATTTCTTTCTTTTTTTTAATTTAAAACTTTTTTAGATCATCCCTTACCATAGTCTCAGGATGGTTTAACAGTAAGAGAAAAATAAAGTAAAATGGCATCCTATTCGAATTCTTAACCAGTCAACAATAAAATCCATATGAAAACGTCATATCTTAAAACATTGGGAAAATAAAAAGTTTTATCCTGCTGCAAAGAATAAAATGACAGCACCAGGCGAACCACTCTGGGGAGCGCGTTCCACAGTTGGGGTGCCACCACAGAGAAGGCCCTCCTCCAGATAGTCACCCTCCTAATCTCCAAGGAGGGCTCCTGGAGAAGGGCCTCTGCCCCAGGCCTTATGGGGCAGGCAGGCACCTATGGAAGGAAACGCTTCTTTATTTTTAACATGATGAATGTACTTAACGATGTGATTCTCCCACCTTCATCCTGACTTGGTGCACTTGATTTCGTTCCTTGAATCCGCTCCTTGGACTGAAGTGGCCCAAAGAGTTGTAGCTTTCTTGTTGTTCACTCTATGTGTAATGGCACCTTTGAAGGTGACAGCCCTAGTCTTAGACAATCATATGTGCAAGTGGGAAGGATGGTGTACAGATACAACTGGAGATGTGTTGAAAGAGTTTCCCTGCAGCTGATCACCACTTCTCAATGCAGGTGGTGAAATCACGCAATTAAATACTTCCCCTGTGATTAATAATAATACCAAGAGAACTCCCCTAATGCACAGCCAACAATTGCCTTGGACTGTAGCTGAGAATAGCAAGTGACTGATCCAGTCTACTCCTTTTTATCTTTCCATTAGCCTGTGAATGGGCTGCTGGCATTAACTTCACTCCTCATTATGGGATTGACTTTGAGGACTTGGCCACCAATGCTAACAGTGCATAAACAGTGCACATGAACCCAATGACAGGTGCATGCTTCTTTATTCTGCAAATAACAATGATTATAATGCATGCTAAAGAAGTCGAAGGCAGAATAAGAAAAGGAAGGCCAGCTATGACATGGGTTGATTCCATGAAAGAAGCCACATCCTTCTTTCGAGCAGGGCTTTCAAGGACAGGATATCTTGGAGGGTGCTCATTGCAAGGGTTGCCATAAGTCAGAGACAACTTGACAGCACTTAGCCACAAATTTATATAGCACTTCAACACATTTAAACCATTTTGAAAATATTATCTCTGTAATCCTTATAACTGTATGAGGTAGATCTGTGTTTTTATCACCTCATATGGCTGTTACTGAGAAAGAGCAACTTGCCAGAGGCCTTCTAGGGCTTAGTTACATTTTGAAGCAAAGGCTTTTGGGCTCACAGTTCACATGCTTAGACATGGCACAACGCTGGAGTACCTTAAGTAGGACTGGGACAATTCATGCACTTCACCCGAATCCATCCCTTCAGCATTCACACACTTCTGCTTGTGCTTGGCCTGGTCTTGCAAAGCGAGCTGAGCTGAGAGAAACCCCACAAATGTTTGTAGAATGAAGGTCCAACAACTGGCAACCTCCTTCCAGGTCATGATAGAAGCACAAACAAGGATGTTGTATGTGGTATGAAAGAGGAAACCTACTTGTGCAGTGTGTTGGGCTTGATCCATGTCAGGTTTCCCACATACATGAGGCATGTTCCCCAGCAAGTTGGATTCAGGGCTGCAAGAAAGTGGACCGGAGTCCAGGAAGCTGAGCTCAAGGAATCCAGCGGGTTCCCAGCCACATCGCAAAATCCTCAACATCCCTAACCTAAGCAGCCATAAATATCAAGGCAACCAGTCGATGGACATGGAGAGCCAAATGCTTCCTGATACAAACAGACCACTGCTATGCAAATGGATATTCAAAATATTCAAAAGTGATATAGGGCATGAAGAAGCAGAAGCTAAGTTCCCAGGGGAAAGGTCTGCCCCCTATACCTGCCTCAGTGGTCGAAAAGAATCATGGTGTAGGTGTAACTGTGGCACTTCCCTGGTTGCTCCCACACCACTCCCACCTAGGGCTGGGGTTGTTAGCAAGGCACCTCATGAAGGGCAGAGACGGAAAAGAGCTGGAATGGTGTGGGAGCCACCATCAAGGTCTGACAGCAGTGCGGCTGCCTCTGAGGATCTTACTGGCCAGAGTGCTGGTCAAAACATCTCAGGTAGCTACAGCGTTAGGTGTAGAACTGGAGGTTCAAAGGGCATCTTTCCACATCATCCCCATCATCCATCCAGAGAGCATCATGATGCGATTGGGAGCAGCCCCACCTCAAATGCCGTGCAGCTTGCTGGCTCCACTCACAAAGTCTCCATGTTGTGCCCAGGGCCTGAGAGGGAGAGATGACATACATACATCAGTAGACACACAGGGCCTCCATATGAGCTGGAGTGAAAGGCTCACAAAATGATATGACCAAGTAATTTCAGTTCAGGTAATCCGACATCCTTTTACATCAACTACCTTACTTCAATGGCACTTAAGAACCACCTCTATATACTATTTTCCAGATGTGTCAGACTACAATTCCCACCATCCCTAAATTAGCAAACCCTTTGCAACAAAGCCTCCTTAGGGCAGAAAGGTGCAGTTCCTGAGCATTCTGCATTAGAGCTGAAGTGCATAATGCTAATTATCCACTTATCTTAAACAGTCATCAAGTATTTTCAGTGGAGAGTTTGCGGGTCAAGATCTTCCTTGCATTTGAAGAGTTTCTGGGACCATATATATATGGTCCCAGAAACTCATATCTGGTGGGCCTGAACCCCACCAGATCCTACTCCCCCATGTAATGAGTCCTGAAATTTTTTATTCCACTTTCCCATTGTTAAAAGCAGTTCTTGTGGCAGCTCACAGCAATGTGTGGCTATTTTGCACAAGAATGGGTTCTAAAACTATTATTTAAATATGGTTTTCATGCAGATTTCCCCCCTTTTAAGATTGCAGATTCTTCTAGAAACTGGACAAAATGAATTTCTGAATTAACAAGTGCAGAACTGCTACAGACCAGAAATAGGCAGTTCTATCCAAGCTTAGGCTTCCATGGCTAAATATAAACCCGTTATATGCTGGACTTCGAGTGATACTCCATTTCAGTGCAAGATTGATTGATTGATTGCCAATTAAGCCACTTCACATCTGCAAGGGTCCTCAAGGCGGATGGTGCCCAAAGGCCTCGTGTCGATGCAAAGGATGGATTCTTTGGCCAAGAAGGTTGCCTTGGGCATCAGGGAACATCCTGTTCTTCTGCAGTGCTTGTTGTACAGCAAGTGTCTCAGCTTACTAATCATCTTTTTATTCCATCCATCAATGTACATGTGAGGGTATGTGGGTAAATAATACATACAAAGGATGTGTATTTTCCATGGAGTTGTACAGAGAACAACTTGTTGCTTGAGGTTATATGAACTATGTCAGCATTTGGATCTGTTTTCCCACTGTGACATCGCAAATCATAAGAGACACATCATTATTTATGAATTAGATTAAGTTCTATGGAAACCTTATATTTGCAAACAATTCTTGGCAGAAATATTTTTCAAAGGTTGATTGTTCTGTACCCAGACCGGACTATTTTTCTCATTGTTCTAGATGCTATGTCTAAAAAAGAGGGAATCGATTTGACCGTTAGTTGTTCTACCTTTGCGAAATCTTTTATATAACTAAAAAACTATGTAAATAAAATTGACAGAGGGAAACAAAGGAATCAAGTGAAGCCAGCAGCTATATAATATGAATATGCATAATAGCACATACTATAAATAGACCCATTTCTTCTTTCCTCAGTATTGGGTTTGAAGCAAAACGGTAAGTCAAACTCTTCTGTTTAGAAGCTACAGTCTATACCTAAAGCCAAGTTTCCAGGAGTAAGCTCCACTGAATTCAGCAGGACTTAACTTTGCCCTGTACAATTGTGTTGCAAGTGCATATTTAAAGTACTCTGGGGTAAGCTTATTGAATTCAATTATATTTATGCCAATTTACTATTTTATTGTCATATTCCTGCTGTGGTTGTTGATTGTACCCAATCCTGAAATCTGAAAAGAAAAAGGCTGTATTAAAATGTTTTATATGAAGGCATAAAATGTGTAAAATTACAAAAAAATGAGCTATGATTTATATGTTTACTCTTCTTTAGGTTATGACTTCCAATAACCTAAATAATAATATATATTATGTGATAATATTTTACCCATTGGTTAACCCCAAACAAGAAGCCAGGGGTCAGACTAGATGGCCTGGGAACCCCTTCTGAGTTGCTTTGTTTCTAATCAATCATGAAAACTCATGGTTAGTTGTTGGGTTGTGAAGTATGGATTGTTTGGGGTTAACCAGCCATGGTTTACTAGCATGGATGGATGCAGACAACATGATAATCCATGTTTCAACAACAAGCCACAGTTCTACCACAACCTTGAGTGCTGGTCATCATGCTGTTCGAACCCCAGTCACTGCCTCTTCTAAAGAGCGGGGTGGTCTTCCATCCTCAAGGAAGCATCGTTCACTTTCTGGATCCAGGATCTCGCATGAGATCCACCAGCTGTAATCACCCAAAGGGTCAAGAGTCAGGAGGACATGGAGTTGAAAGAACAGACCCAAGCACTCTGTCTAGGTCACTGGGGCCTGACAACAGAAGCATCCCAAGCAGCTAGACAGGGTATTGCACTGAGCACGTCCACCATCTGATCTGAATCCCTGAAGGCCCAAGTTGTGGCAGATCTACACTCGGTCCCAGCAAACGGTTGAGGGGTCTGTTAGATTGTCCCTATTGATCAGCCTGCAAAGGGCCATTCACCACCTGAAAAGCACTGCAGGGAACACTGAGAGTAATCAAAGGAATTCTTCTGCCACCATCCCTGCCAAGATTAGGCTTGATAATATCAATAATATAATATGATATAATAAGATAAAATATCTTCATATCATAATCTTCCACCCCAAAGTTCACCGTGAAGTTGACCAGGCTTGGTCCAAGGGAAGAGTGTGCTTCGTACCTACTGACTGGATTCATGTATCGTGCTGTGCCAGTGTGGATCCTTACTGTTGATGGCCACAGAATGGCTTAGCACCATGTCTGAACCCAGAACGGCTTGTGTGGGTAGGTTTGTGCAAACACCCTGGGAACCCATGGCTTGTGGTAGGGCTGTTTAAGATGGAGCGCTTTCAGGGTGACTTAGACCAACATCCAAACCTGGCAGGGTCATTTTTCCATTGGCTGCCACAATGTCTAGAAAGCCTCCCACCAGAAGCAGTGAATTCTCCCAAATTCTCAGGCTAGATTTCATGTTGTTCGAATCTTGCTGTTCAGACACCAGGGATGGCCCTCTGCAAATGTTTGTTTCGTTCAGTTGCACAGTTGTGTCTGACTCTTCATGACCCAAATATCTGTTGCAAGGACTTTTGCACAATTTCTCTTCTGCTGTACTGCTCTGTCTTGAAAGTTGCAAAATTTCCCCTCTGTTTTACCATTCCGCCTTGGCAATTGCATTTTTTAAATGCAATCCTGCCCATTGCTCTGTAAATTTCATAGAAATCCGAGAGCTTAGCAACAGATGGAAGTAACTTGTGCGATGGAGCTGAAAGCGGCTAGCAGCCGCAGGAGAGAATGAGCTTCAGGAATGGCGTGCATTTGCTGCACCTGTGAGGCCATTCACTGTATGTAGCAGGTGGATATCGGAAGAGCCTTTTTCACTGTGGCACCGAGAATGTGAAAAAGGCACCTAGGTGAATGGTACAAGCTCAACCATCCTCAGTGATGAAGGTGTATTTATTTAGGGAACAGTCCTATGCATGTTTGGACAACCCCCCACAACTCCCAGCATGCATCAGTGGATTATTTTCTGTCTAAACATGCACAGGAGCACACCATATCTATATATCTGGCCCCCTGAGATCGGCGGGAGAGGCCCTTCTCCGGGAGCCCTCCGTGGAAGAAGTTAGGAGGGTGGTTACTCGGAGGAGGGCTTTCTCAGCGGTGGCGCCTAAGTTATGGAATGCGCTCCCCAGAGAGGTCCGCCTGGCGCCGTCGTTATTTGTTTTTCGGCGCCAGGCGAAGACCTTTTTATTTAAGCAGTATTTTAAATGTTAATATTATTGAATTTTATTTGGCCAGGGCGGCTTGTTTTATAGTGTATGTTTTATATTATATATTTGTATTTTATTGTATATATTTTAAAATGTTATTTTAATTTTTTGTTGTAAGCCGCCCCGAGGCTTCGGCGAATGGGGCGGCATAAAAATGTTTTAATAAATAAATAAAATTTCTGGCTCTATCAGCACCTGCTTTTAAAGCGGCTTTGGAAATAGTTCTTCCTCCCTTGTGATATTTTTTAAAGATACAGCCTTCCTTAATGTATATTTATCTCATTCCAGCTTTTTGCCATGCTCAATGGATATCATCTCACATCATTTGCAGTGCCTTTTCTTTGAGAGCGTGTGTGTTCATCACGCACAGTTGTGAAACCTTATGGGCAGGTTTATGAAGGTTTATATGCATATGTAAAGGAACACAATAAGATTACCACTGGGTTTTCTTCTTCTTTATCTAGCTGATCGAAAGGATGTTGCCATCCCAGTTCATTCCACTCCTTGTGGCACTGGCTGTTTTCCTGCAGGCAGGGCATGCTCAGCAGCCCTGTGTAGGTAAGCCTGGAAATGTGCATTCGGTTCTAGCAACAGAAGGACGTGCAGTGCAGCTACAAATGACTAGATTGCACAGTTGATTTTCAGCAGATGTTCCAAAGGAAATTGTACCCACTTTTTAATGCAGCCACTGCAAAGTCATAGAATGGTAGAATTGGGAGGGACCATGAAGGCCACCGGGTCCAATGCCCTGCTGTTGCAGGACACCAAGTTACACCATCCCACTCAATGGTTGTCCAGTTTCTTTCCGAATGCCTCCAGTGTGGGAGAGCCCACCACCTCTCTAGGCAGCTGGTTCCACTGTCGTGTTGCTCTGAAAGTGAGGAACCTCTTCCTGATGGCCAACCTGGGTTGTCACAACTTGAATATTCCATGCCCTACACTTTGGCATCAGCAAGAAGAGATCTTGTACTTCTAGAGGGATATCATGTCCCCCTCAGTCTTCTCTTCTCAAGGCTGAACATGCCCAGTTTTCTCAGTCTCTCCTCATAGTGCAGTGTATCCAAACCCTGGATCATTTTTGTTGCCATCCTCTGGACCCTTTCTAATTTTCCTGCATTTTTCTTAAATCTTGGTGTCCAGAACTGGACATAGTATTCCAGATGAGGTCTGACTAGTGAGGTGTATAGAGAAACTACTACGTCTTGTGATTTGGAATAGCATTTGCCCTTTTGGCAGCTGCATTGCATTGTTGGCTCACGTTTAGCCGATTGCTTACAATTACTCCAAGATCTTTTTCTTTTCCAGTGCTGTTGAGCCACGTAGTCCCCATCGTGTATTGATGCCTTTGGTTTCTTTTCCCTAGGTGGAGAACTTGTCCCTTGTCCCTACTGAATCTCATTCTGTTGCTTTGAACCCAGTGTTCAAGTTCATCAATTTCTCACTTATTAAAACAAACAAAAATCCCTCATAGCAACACTCTGAGGGTAGCTAGATGCTATGGGGCTACAGCATATAATCACACCACACAGGGCATGCGTTGGGAAAAGAAGAGAATGCAGAAGTAACTTGTGCATCTTTTTTTCTCAGCATTTCCTGTCAAAAGTGTCCTGAATGGCTGTTTGAAGCAAGAACTTCACCAGTTGGCCGAGGACACAGTCCCACAGCTGCACTTCTTTGTACATTTCCAAGAAATAAAATCAGGGTGCGGTTAATAATGGTGCTGCAATGGACTAATGGGTATTTTACACATGGATGTTCTTGAATTCTCATTACTGGGATTTCATTTGTGCATTTGTTCTTGTGGCAGAGCAGCAGTTTCCACTAAAATTCAGGTGCTCTTCTAAGGTCTGGAAGAAAGGCCTGAGATCTTAACAAATGTGCTGATCCACCTGTTTCCCCCTGGCAGGTCCCCGAGGTCCTCCAGGAAGAGATGGACTTCGTGGTCCGGCAGGACCGCAGGGCAAACCAGGTGAGTTCTTGGGCTCGGTGAGGATGCAGGAGCACTTCAGCCATCACCAAAGTCTTCCTTCTTTGTGGGTGTGCTGCTGCACTGGGGCAGGTTGGATCCAAAAGTATAAGCAAGAGAAAGTGCCTGGAATGCTCAGCCAAGTGGACTGATGCAGCACTGTGTCTATGGGAGCTACAATAAATCTCTCTCTCCAAAGGGAAAAACACATGCAATCTTGGGATTAAGCAAAGCCATGACTGTGAACCACTTGTGTGCTGCTAAACACGAAGTCATGAATCAGACTAGAAGTACAACATTAGACTATAACTAGACAGACTAGGACTAGAATATTCTTAGTATTTTGTTGTTGTTGCCACTGCAGAAACACTTAGGAAGGAAGGATAGTTCTTGCTCAGTTTCTTAGTCCTGCTTGAAACGTGTATTCTCAGCATCGAACTCCATTGGCCTCTATAATATCACTGAACCACTAGAGGGAAGTACGTACGCACACTTGTTCAAAACTATGTTACACTACCAACTTCTAAAAAAGCTTTACAGCTTTTGCTGTTTGTAGCACTTAAATAAAATGAATTTTCTCCTCATATAAAGTGAATTCATGTTAATGGATCCATGACAAGAACAAGAAAGAAGCAAACAATGGTTCACCCGTAATTTTTGAAAACGTGAAATCTAGCAGTATATTTTCAGAAATGTCAACCATACTTGCTTCCACTGGTCCAATATCAAGGTATTGTGATGGTCCAAAAGAGCCAGATAAGACAAAGATGAGGAAGATCGAGTGTGAGCTGAGGGTCGCTGCTGGAAGTTGCTCAGTGCACCCCTCTGTTGCAGTCTTCAACCATCCAGCCCCAAAAGGGAGGTGTCAGAGAGTGAGAGAAAGAAAGGGGATGGGTGACACATAGAGAGAGAGGTGGCAGAGAGAATGGCAGAGGAATGCCATGGCTTCCCCAAGGTTGGGCAACTTGTGGCTCTCCAAAGCTTTGGGCATACATCTCCCATCATCCCTCATCACTGGTATTCTTGACTAGGGCCAATGGGAGTAGTGGGCCAGAAGCTCTGAGTTGTTCACCCACCACCACACCATTGCTCTTTGCATGATTACAATGGCCCACCATGGAATTTTTCTCCATAGCCAAATGGCCCCTGAGAAGGGCAGGTTTCTAAGGCCTCAATGCTGATCTGTGTTGGCTGAGCATAGCTGTTAGGTTGCATCCCATTCCCAAAATCCTCTGCTATGTCCATTGTGGTCATGGAGGACCAGCTCTCTTCGGAGAAACAGTTCTGCCAGTTGTTCATCTTAGGAACTTCAGATAGCAGCTGTAGGAGCAGGATCTGGAAAGTCCTGGTTCTCATTTACAGTACTGCATTAATAGTGGATTGCTATTATGCAATGTACTTGGAAAGAAGTGTGGGTTATTCCTAGGAAAGGATGTGTTGGATGCAATTCTAATTTTCTTTCTGATAGCTTCCAGCACTATTCACATTCAAAGGAAGAAATATACCACAGGTCTATTCAATAAAAGAAAAATTGGCTTATTTCAGATGGAAAATTAAGTATGCTCAACATATAGAAATAGTTATTTTATTCTAATTGTATTAATTAATTTATACCCACTTTTCTATCATCAGTTTATATTCCAGGTGGTTATTAAGGCAAATTGCTCTGCTGTCTAGTGAATGTCACCATGTCAGAGAACCAAATAACAATTACAGTTGAAATGGATGAATAATGGTTATTTTGATCACAGGTCTGCCTGCATCTCAGGATGCTAAATTACAAAATGACCTCAAGGAACTCAAACACAGAATCACCAGATTGGAAAGAGGTATATTTAAAAATAATTGCTTTCCTCCATGCTAGTTTAAAAGCGGGTGATTTGTTTTGATTTTTATACAATTACTTCCCAAGCATTTTTTAAAGAAGTCCCAGAGAAGAGATCATTTACTAAAACACAGTTTTCTCCAACAGTTTTCAAAAGTGTGCACCATTCAAGTAACCATTCGAACAGCCTTTTGTTCAGCTTTATAATTCTCTCTGAAATAGTAAACCTAGGCCTGTGTTATACCACTTCAGAGGGCTGATGGGACTAAAATGATGAACTACTATGCCCTACACACACACACTGCAGCCACTGAGTGAAGTTGAGCGCTCCAAAAATCAAGCTTTCTCAGTGGAAGGATTTTTTAATACAACTATCTGAGCTTTCCCCTGTGTTTGAGATGATCTAAACACACTGTCCCCCCCCCCCCCCCCCGCCGCCCTTGCTAAAATCAGGTAATGATGAGCAGAAGCAAAGCAGAAGAGGAATTTCAGTAGGTACCATTTTTGCTGCAGACATAATAAAACCTTCATCTGATGGAATTCCTTCTTCTGCACAACAGATGTTACAGCCCGGCTGACATGGAGGACTTGGCTTCTGTACATATCAGGAATTAAACAAGAAGTTTAGGGTCTCACTCCAATAAGTACAGAAAGGGCTTCACTCGGATGCAGCTAAGTCCAGTATCAACTAGTGATGTAACCATATTGTGATACTCTCCCTATTCCATGCAGGCTTGACTCTGTCTTGCTGTAAAGCAGAGATGTCAGCATTTAATTTCAGTTTGCATGGATCAGTCCCCTCACACATGTCCATCAGACTCTGTAATAGCAAAATTGGCAGCTCTCTAGCATTAACATTTTGAGCTGGGGTGCTCAAGCACAGTACCACAGATGCTTGCTTGAGTGTGTTTACACATTCAGTAAGAGGCCTCTAACATTTTACAGTGAAGTCTCTGTATGAGAAACATTTTGCCCTTGCAAATAAAAGGGGAGGCAAAACATTTACCTTTTCTGCACTAAAGTTTGATTGGCCATTAGGAGTTGGATTAAATCTCCCACGTAAGGTACCAGTTGCTCCATCTCTGCCCTAGTGAGCATTTCCACTTTCTTTCTATTTCTAGCTGTTCACTTAAGGCAGATTTTTCTGTTGCAGGCAGGATGGCAGCCACTGAAAGGGAAGGTCAGAGGATAGGGGCACTTCCTCTCTCTCTCCCCAGCCACCCATTTCTGCATTCTTTTTCCCTCTTCAGCCACAGGGTTCCTGGGGAGGAGCAGATTTCTATTGCCAGATGTCAGAACTGCTTCCTGACAGAGACTTTTCCACCTCCTCCTCCTCCTCCTCCTCTTTCCATCATTCCATTCCATACTTCTCCTTCTTCCTGCCCCTCTTCTCATCCTCTGGGCTTTCCCCATCCATATAAAATTAAGCCAGACCTACAAGTTCCTCACCTCTGGCTTATTATTTAATACCTTTGGAGCTTAAAATCTGCAACATGGATCTGCTTACAGCCCTCCAAGATCAACACAGCCCATCAATTATGTATTCCAAGTTTCTAAGAAACCTCATGCACCTGCCAGGAAGTCTAGAAACAGGTTGAAGTCTCAGGCCCCTGGAAGACCTCACTCAGCTGGGTGGGTCACAAGAGGGTCATAGAGGCCCCATCTACCACAAAACTGGCCTGATCAGGCACTACTGAAGAAGAGCTGTTTTCTTCCCATTAATGTGAAATGTTTGTCCTCCTGGGGTAAAAAGGGGGTGCAACAAGAGCAAGGACCAGAATGTCTCACAAGAAGAAGTAACCACCTCCTGCATTTGTTTTGCAGCCTTCAGCTTGAATGGGAAGATCGTACTCGCGGGCAGCAAACTGTTTGCCACCACGGAGAAAACGGCCGATTTTGATGATACAGTGAGATTATGCAGAACTGCTCATGGCAAAATTGCGTTTCCAATGAACAAGGAAGAGAACGAGGCGATTATGAGTTTTGTGCAACGATTTGATACTTATGCTTATCTGGGCATTACCGAGGGTCAAGTTCCTGGGAAGTTCCATTTCCTGAACGGGGCACCCCTGAACTTTACAAACTGGTACAGGGATGAGCCCTCAGGCAAAGGGACAGAGAAATGTGTGGAAATGTACACTGACGGCACCTGGAATGACAAACAGTGTGATAAATTCCGCCTCACAGTCTGTGAGTTTTAAACTGAACTCCACAAGGGGTCCTAATGACAGAGGGGGTTCAACATTTTATTTCTGGGTTCACATAATTGAGGCATACATCTATGCCTCAGAATAACTGAGCACTCCTTGCGATGTAACTCAATACCTCAGTGATTTCTGTGTTGGAAAATGAAGATCAGTAAATCCTAATGAATGCATTTCACTCTGTGCTCTATTTGTTGCCCACATACAGAAGCTCTGCTGCCTTTGAGCCACTTGTGTCAATAGCAGCTTCATTCAGAAACAGAAAATCAGTCTCTGGGATGTGCATGAAAGCCTCAGGAACAAATATGAGGATGCGATTAAAAATTAGGAGCTTGAGGGTAAAGTCACACCTGGCATTTAAAAAAATCACCGGGCTAGGACACAGACTGTGTGTATGCACTTTTGTTGTGTGGGGTGAGGAGAGGTTCTAGTCACAATCCTATTGCTGGGAGTGAGAAAGAGGGTGGCTTTGAGTTCATACTCTCAAGGGCTGCTGGCTGGTCTCCAGAAGGGGAGTCATTGAGCTGACAGAAGTGGAGACGTTCATCTCAAGGTCAGGCTGCCCAGGTGGACAAGCAGCCTCTGGGAAGAACCAGGGTATACAGTTGGTGGGAATGGGCCTGGAGCAGGGGCGTTTCTCAGACGCAGATGAGGTGGCCCTGGCTTTTGGCCCCTTGATGCACCGTTAGTGGAGAAGAGCAGCCCCAAAAGAGGATTGGTGTGCAGTGAGGAGGTGCACTCATTTTCAGAAGGCCCCACCAGAAGGGATGGGGCCCAGGCATGCTCGAAAGGAGAGTTCCTGGAGGTGAACACTAGCTTAGACTCAACAGACCCCTCTGTATATCTCAGATATTCATTCCAGGTGTTTGTGCATCTGGAAAATGCTTTGGTCAATAAAGAACATTTTGCAAGAGTTCTGTGGCTTGGAATGTGCCGGGGGGGAACACTCCCTCCCAACATGGATGGCTGCCAGGCATTTTCTTGGAGGCCAGAGAATTTCGTGGAATCCCAGCTCGGACGTCCTGCAATCCTGGATCCTGACCTCCAAGGCCAGGCCCTTACCCTGCCCGCCTTGCAGCTGGCCCAGAAAGAATCGTGTCAGTTGCCCCCCTCCAGGTTAGCATCTGGGCCTCGGAGGGGAAGAGACCAGAGGGGGAGGAAGCTAGAATTGAGGGCTTGGGCCAGTTCCAACATCCTTCCCTGTCCCTCCCTGCAAATGGCCAAAAATACCTGGCACAACAGTACCTGGCGCAACCGCCACTGTCGCACCTTGTTCTGGGCTTGGGATGTAGGCAAGTCTGACTTCGGATGCATACATGCATCAGAGGCATGGGGCACAAGATGGTACCCCAAGGTGCTATTTCAGTAAGGGAGGAGAAGGAGGTGTGGGATCAAGAGGGGGTGGGGTTTCATCAAGATCCCAAAATATTCTCAGACTGTGGTTATCAGCTCACTCAGCGAAGGTGCTGGGTAGACATAGTATTTTGAAGCAGAAGGATTTGGGTGCTGACCACACCTGTCGGCATGGTTGCCCTCTTTTTCCTTATTTACTTATTCCTGGTCCTAACAATGGCCCAACAGAATGGAGAGCCAATATTGGGAAATGCTGTTCCTATTCCATTTCAGTCTAGCAGGCTAAAGGAGAGACACAGTTTCAGAAAGATGCTCTTTCAAAATTCAATCTGTGTATTGAAGAAATGCTTTCACAGGTTTTGATACCCCTGCAAGGACAGACCAAGACCTCTTCCTACCTGAGGCAGACCAAGAAAGACCTGCACAAGCCTCATCAAGAGGCGTCACACCCAAAGGTGTCCGCGTCATTTTGCTCTCTGTGGCAGAAAACCCCCTTCACCACAATGGGGGTCAAAATACAACAATGATCGATTGCATCACTGACCCTTTGCTGCTCCTCCATGACACCCAAGATCGGTTGTCCGAGGTCTAACACCAGGGCTGGTCCATGACAAGGAGGTTCAAGTACGGATTTGAATATGAAAAAATAACTCGGTTGTGAAATACCCTTTTCCAAAATGCAGCAAAGTAATGCATTGATGAAATTCCAACCTGGAAAGGATATGCCTTTAAAGATGCATGACAGAGCGAAATGAGCAGATTTGCAAGTGATGGTGAAAAGGGAACTGTAGGTTTCTGTCTGTTAACGGCCATGAATCTCTGCCAGGAAAAAGGTGGAGACATCCTGCTTGGCCACACTTCAGGCTTATCTCTTTGTTCTAGTCATGTTTCCCCCGTAAGTATTTTTCCTGAATTCTGTCTGACAGAAACATGAAAGTACACCATCAATGTTTACATCTGACCCTGTTGCTGAAAGGAGGCAGAACAATGTGTCACTTCCTTCTTCCAAAGAGAGTTGCCTACTTCTTTAATGGCCTCTGCTCTCGTGCATTGCACAGCAGCGTGGAGCGCAGCTTTGAGCAAAGGGGCATGCCTGACCCCACTGCTGAAGTGCGTGTCTCCTTGTTTTGAGCCAACTATGCTTGGTTTTGTTTTGTTCCCTTGGCAACCCCATCTCAAGGTAAAACTGCTGTTGTGAGTGTGAGGCACACTTCCAGGTTTTGCACCTCACAGCTGCAGGCCAGCTGAAGTGAGGGGATGATGGACCTGGTGACAAACACTGTTTGTCCTTATGTCACCTGCTTCTCTCCAAACCCAATGGCAGGTGTTTCCCACCTGTGTGTATGGTTCACTTCTGGGGCATCACTTTTGTTTAATAGCACATCAATCACCTGATTCCTTCTGGTTGCCTTGAGCCAGGATTGTTGATTTGGCCTACAACGTTCAGGGTAGCTGCTATATTAATGCACAGAACCCTTTCCTGTTTGGACTCACTGACACTGGTGCAGGTAATTGCATCAATACCCAGATTATTAACATTAACAATACTGGGCTAATATACTTTTCTGTGCTTATGCATTTGCTTTCTCTCAAATATCACTTCTACCATGAGTCATGCATCACGGGTGTTTGTTTATGTCCATTCCAGCTGGCCGCTGTGGGAATGAAATGCTGAATTAGGTAGGTTATTGGCCAGATCCAGTACAGTTATTCTTATGTCCAGACTGGCCAGAAAAAAAACAGGCTCTTCTTTTACTTTGCCTCCCCTCTCCACTGCCTCCGTCAGCTGCTGCAGGAAAAGTGCAATGCTAAGCTGTAAGAAACTTAAAAAGATTTGCAGCTGGCATTCTCATCATGAGATTTGCCTTTCTTGCCTTCCTTTTCCTTACAAGGGGAACGCCAGCACAAAAACAGGCTTCTCGACCTATAAATCCTCTTGCACGCAATGGAAAATGCCATCAAAACATTGGTACCTTCAAAGCATTCTGATACACATTAGCATGACCAAAGAGCCCTTCGGACGTGATGGCAGAGTGTATGGGGCACTGCTGCAAAGTTTAAAGCAGGGGTGGTGAACCCCGGTCCCACAGGATAAATCCAACCCCCCTGGAATCCCAGTCCAGCTCTCCCAGTGGCCACACCCCTCCTGGAGCCCCCACCATTGGTGGTTCTTCCATTCCAACAGGTTGACGTGGTTGGGGGCGGTGTTTTGGCCTCACCCCATTTGTCTTTGGCTCTGTCCCTTTTGCCTTTGGCCCCACCACCTGCGGAAAAGAAGCCCCTGAAAACCCATCCAAAATTTGGTCCTCAGACTAAAGGAGTCCTGCTGCACCAGATGGGCTGGGCCAAGCATGTGGGGCCTTTGTCTTCCTGTCATTGCTTGGGTGGTCTGGCAAGCCCATGAGGCTAGGACGCTTCTCTCCATGCTAGGGAAACCCTGGCTTAATGACTTCTCCACACCACGGCCCAGTTGAGCCTTTGTGCTCTGAATTCCATCTGGACAATTGTTTTTGGTCGTCTCGATGATTTGCCTTGGAGGGTGAGGGAAGGAGGCAGAGCGCCACTTCTGTCTGCCTGTCCCAGCCTCTTCCCTCTCCAGACTCCTCCAAGGCCAATTTCTTCACTTGGAGAGTCACCCAACATGGTTCTGTCTGCACCAGCTGTGCAGCATGGGATGGTGGTTCCAGCTTTACAAATGAGGGTCCTCAGAGCTGAAACTCCCAATAATCCTTTGGCCTTCCAAACAATGTCAGAAGGTCATAAGATTGCACCTTAAGACCTGTTAAATTTGCAAAGGACCTGCTCATTGCAGATGAAAACTGCTAGAACTGGTTTGTTGATTTCTATTAACACAACTGTTGATACATATCAACACATGGCAATCCTTGGGGTAAGGCTATGGGTAAGGATGGGACAAACCCCACCAGAATTCATCCCTCCAAGCATTCATGGGCGTCCCCCTGTGTTCAGCCCAGTCTTCCAAAGAGCATTGTCAGAGTCTCTTTACTAATGGCAAGAATGAATTACCTGGACCTGCAGGGAAGACTGAATGTCCTTGAACATTTTGTTTGTTGGTGAGATCACCCAGGACCCCAGCAGGCTACCGGACAGTGGTTCTCAGCACCAACAGCAAGCTTTTAGAACATACACAGGATGTTTTATAGGTTCTGAGTCACATGGACCCAGCAGCTGGGCAGGTGAGGACGAAACAAGGTGATCAGTGAGGAGGAGGAGGAGGGAGGTCTGCACAGGGGGCTCAATATAATGGCATTTGATTGCAGGAGATTAGCATAAGGATCACTGAGGCACATGGATTATTGTGGGTTTTGGCGTGCAAATGAGGGTGATTGCAATGCTGTCTTATCAGTTCTTACTGATTAGCAAAACAATAGCCCTGGCAGCTCCTAGGCAAGCTATCAGCAAGATCCAGTGGAGAAGGAAATGGCAACCCACTCCAATATCTTTGCCATGAAAACCCCATGGACAGTACCAAAAGGCAAAAAGATATGATGCCGGAAGATGAGCCCCTCAGGTCGGAAGGTGTCCAATGTACTATTGGGGAAGAGCGGAGGGCTAGTACTAGTAGCGCCAGAAAGAACGAAGCGACTGGGTCAAAGCCGAAAGGACACTCAGTTGCAGATGTATCTGGTGGTGAAAGGAGAGTCTGATGCTGCAAAGATCTATACTCCATAGGAACCTGGAATGTAAGATCCGTGAATCAAGGCAAGCTGGATGTGGTCAAACAAGAGATGACAAGACTGAACATCAACATCTTACGAATCAGTGAACTAAAATGGACAGGAATGGGTGAATTCAATTCAGATGACCTTCAGGTATACTACTGCGGGCAAGAATCCCTCAGAAGAAATGGAGTAGCCTTCATAGTCAATAAAAGAGTAGGAAAAGCAGTACTGGGATACAATCTGCAAAATGACAGAATGATCTCAGTTCGAATCCAAGGCAAACCATTCAACATCACAGTAGTCCAAGCCAAGAAATTAAAAGACGCTTACTCCTGGGGAGGAAAGCTATGGCAAATCTAGACAGCATACTAAAAAGCAGAGACATCACCCTGCCAACAAAAGTGTGTATAGCCAAGGCTATGGTTTTCCCAGTTGCAATGTATGGCTGTGAAAGCTGGACCATAAGGAAGGCTGAGCGCCGAAGGATTGAGGCCTTTGCATTGTGGTGCTGGAGGAGACTCCTGCGAGTCCCTTGGACCGCAAGGGGATCAAACCGGTCAGTCCTAGAGGAGATCAACCCTGACTGCTCTTTAGAAGGCCGGATACTGAAGATGAAGCTCAAATACTTTGGCCACCTATCGAGAAGGAAGGGGACAGCAGAGGATGAGGTGGCTGGATGGAGTCACTGAAGCAGTCAGTGTGAGCTTGGGTGGACTCCGGGGGATGGTGGAGGACAGGAGGGCCTGGAGGAATGTTGTCCATGGGGTCACGATGGGTCAGACATGACTTCGCAACTAACAACAAACCTGGCTTGGAAATCGGGTGCTTCCTGAGAAAGGGGTGCAGGCATTTTTATAACACAAGGGCACATATAAGCAACCCTTTTCTGCCAGGATTTATCCGAATTTTCCCAACAGCATCCAGCCAAGGGGGAGTCTGTGAATGCTCACCAAGTCCTGGTTATGCAACCAGCAACCTCCTTCTATGTCAACAGCCCAAAAGATGGCTGGAGAAAGATGAGAGATGCTGCTTGCACAGTGTCAGAATCCCGGAATCTCAATTTGAGAAGAGGGAATAAAACTCGGGTTCGTGGGAAAGATCAAGCATCCAGACCATCTGAGGCTTTATTGTATTACCCAAGGTTCCCGCGGTACTCACAATAATGCATGCATTACCAAGCAGGCAGAGGTGAACTCTGCTGCAAAGCTTCAATACCATTACAGGGCATTTTATAGGTACACAGGTACAGGGCAATTGATGACAGAATGCAGAGATTACAATAAGATTCTGAGGTCATCACATACAGAACAGATAAAGGAATGTCAGTCAATCACACAGTAACAATGAGATTACAATATTTCTAATTGCCTGCATTGACACTTTAGTTCAGTAGCTTGAACCCATCTCCAGGTCTGCTTAGACATGTAAATTCAAGCTACTGGGAAACTATGCATGAGCTCAAGACTCTTATCTAGACTCTAGACATTCTGAATTGGCCAGGGCACATGGAGCCTCTGGGCTAGGAAGACACTTCCTTGAATTCCAACAATGATTATTTAATCATTGTGAAGGTATACAATGTAAATGACCTGTGTACTGTAGCTTACAGCCAAAGGTGAGAGAAAGGAGTGGGGGATGAAGGCCATTTTAAACAGTGACAACTTGGTTTTTAGAAGGAAGACAGGATTTGATCCCACAAGGCACACAGAAGTAATGCTTTTCAGACAGGATTTACCCAAATTTTCCCAACAATAGCAGCTGGATGAACCACTTTCCTGGAGGGGACCCTGCAACTGAGCACTCTGTGATCAGTCGTCTTTGTTGCAAGGAATAGCCACTGCTGGCACAGCTGCTCTGGTGTGTGAGCAGGCCCTGTTTGCACAGCTTGTGAGGACCAATTCCTAGCAAGCAACCCCACAAGCACCAGGAATTTGGACTCTGGACCTCCCCAAAGCAGACAGAGCCAAACCCAGGAAATCTGATGGATTCCCAACCCCAGACAGAGTCATCACAAGATCCTAGCTATGAGGACTGTCAAGAGGAGTATTTGCCTGTCCCCTGCCCTGTACCTGCCTGCATAGCTGCACCTGGAGCTAGCATGATGGGTCACCTTTGCTAAGCTGGAAAGGATCAGGCCTGCAGCTGGATGGGTGACCAGACTTGGAAGTTATAGGCCCCTTCCAACATTACTATTCCTCTCCTTGCCTCACCTCGCCTCGCCTCGCCTCGCCTCGCCTCCGCTCCCCTCCTTCTCTCTTCTGCCTTTGCTTCTGGTCACATCATCCAGCATCTGAGCATGTAATCCTGTGTATGTGTAGACAGAAAGAGGGTCTGAGACTGGGCTAAGTGTGGGTTGTTCTTGAAACATGACTATTGCATCGCCTGCCATATTGAACCATGGTTTGTTAACAGCAAAGAACTCAGGAAGAGAAACCATGCTTTGTGGTTGGGCTATGAATTGTGGGCTGCTCATGTTTGATCAATCCCTTTTGTGTGAGTTATCAACTCCTTTCATGCGGGTTATTGGGTTATCTGAACCCAGTCAATATGCACAACCACTGAGTTGGCAAGAGATACTCTGAAGAAATATCCACGTATGACATGAATTCGTACATGAATTGAATTACAGTTACATGAATTACAATTCATACATGAACTGAATGCATTCATTCAACCCAATTTTATCCATGTTTATTCCAGAATAAAGATTCATTTGAATGGGATTTATGCATGAAGCTCTAATGCATAAATGTTTGTTTGTTTGTTTGTTTGTTTATTTGGAGAACTTCTATGCCGCCCCATTCGTATAAGCCTCGGGGCAGCTTTCAAACATAAATAAATATAATTGATACAATTACATAAAATATTGGAGACATTCTGGCAAAAAATTATTAAAATCAATAAAGTTAACGATTAAAATAACGTTTAAATAAAAAGGTCCATCATTCCTGAACCTGAAGGCTCCACTTACAGCAGACAAACAGTAGATCTCTGCACCCAAGGAGCATGCTCTGAGATGCACAATGAAGGCATTCCAGAAAGGCATCCTCGTGATGCCATGCCTGGATAACTGGCCAGGATCCCTGCAGAAGCCTGCTAATACAGGCCACTCAACACCTGGTACCTTCTGGGCCAAACCCCTGAGCTCTCTCTGTGGATTCCAGGGATCCCCTGGCTGTTTGTCATGCACAGCCAGAGACCTGTACCTTCACCTACAGGGTTGCCAGCCTACTGAGTTGGTTCCTGCAGCCCCCCTAAGCCATACCCCCTGGATATGGAGTGCTTGGGAGGGGGCAGAGAGAGGAATCCCCTTGTTATCTCTGAAGTGTGATCAAAGCAGCTAGGAGATCCCCCCCACCCCCCGACCCACTACCCCGGGAAACTGGAGACTGCGCTCTTGCCCAGTGCTTGCAGTAGCTCTGGGAATGGATAAACCAATTTATTTCTTTGTTTTATTAAGGATCAGGATAGTTTACAGAAATCGGCAGATAAAGCTTTTTCCAGCATAATCCTTAATGTAAATAAATATTTGTATTGTAAAATGTCAACAAAATAAAAAGAAATCCCTCCATTTTATACATACATTTCATATGTATTTATTTAAATTTACACAGATTGATATATATTTAAATCTATAATCATAAACATAATAACTCAATAATCCCCTGCCAATCTCTACCTATCTCATTGTGGTTAAAGGTACAGTAACAGTGACCAGTTAAGAAGTTGGCAACCACTGTTGGCTGGAAAACGAAGGCCAAAACACAACAGCCTCCAAGCAATAGCCCACTCTTTGGCCTTCTCTACCCCACACCCCTCTTTTATTTTCATTGCACCTCTTGAAAAGTGAGTGGAGTGCTCAGCATTAGTCATAGCTGCAATAATCGAAACTATTTTCAAGGTGAAGAGGCTTTCTTGGGGAATGCAAATCCTTTGAGAGATGCAAACACCAGCTGCCTGCTCACTGATTTTACTGCAGGAATCACAGAAAGTGAAACTAGAGAGAACACGGAAGAGCTCTTTCTTCAAAAGGTGCATGTCACTTTAAGAGCAACCAGGTGGGAGGTGAGACTGGCACCCAGCACAAATAGTTACCTGTTTGGACTGTTATGTCAGCTATTTCCCGATCGTGATCACGGGTGGCCTGGAGATGGTCCGGCTTCCCTGCTTTTGGACAGCATTATGACAAAGCTGGACCTCCGATCCTTCTGAACTTGAGAACCCTGAATGGATACCTGTAAAGAACAATCCGAGTTGAGATCAACAGCAGTTGATATGGAAACAGTAGTATAAAAGCAGGTATGACTAGAAAGACCAGACTTGTGCATTATGCTGTGTGTGCCCAGCCTGGAGAACTGCCTCCTTTTGCAAAAGACTAAGACATTTAGCCAGATGTTCTGCTGGTGGAAGCAGGAGGGGAGTTAAACTTTTCTGAAATGTCAGGTGAAAAAGAAACATACGGTAACTGGGACTCCTGTGTCTTTAATGATGGTGTGGAAGATGGACATTTTGTATGGGCAAAATTGTCCCTGCTGACATTCTCTTTATTCAAACACAATTATCCCCCTATATCTGACTACCCTAATGGTGCGTGAACAATTCAGCTTTAGAAAATAGGTCATTAATGGTCACCCGGCCGAAATGAGTCTGCCATTCATCACCCTTACTTATAAATGCTGGTTGATTCTTTTATGCTGTGAAATAGAAGCCGCAGTTCCTAATGCAGCATTACAGAATCATTAATTTCAATGCTCTTGATGGTGCAATGCAATGGCTAAGGATGGGATGGGAGAGGTGAGCTGGAAAGATCTGTGGTACAAACTTCTCATCTCTAGTCCCACAACAAGATGTCCTTAGCCAAGGTTCTCCTCTTTCATTCGTTCTCAGCCCGTTTATCTGCAACATGGGAATAGCGGCATGTGTCTACCTTACAGGGCCATTATAAGGACAATGCAAAATGAAGTGGCAAGTCCTGTGAGCATTTGAAATGTCGTGGTGGTTCTGGTGGTGGTGGTGGTGATAATGATGAATCTGGAAGTATACCACAGCAGTGACTGATTGGAGTAGAGTTTCCAGTTTTGCAATTTCATGCCTCGAAAGTCATCCCTATGTATGGGCTGAGTTCAAAACACATAAAAATGAGGACAGACACAGATTGACAGAACATCTAAGAAAGATGGGGAGCCCAGTGGAAGAAGCATTTCAGGTTGCCTTTTCCAGATGCGATTGTGATTATGACTTCAATATGTGGGTCACACGGTAGTCAAAGATCTTGGGTGGGAAGCACAACAAAACAAATGCAAGAAACCCTGGACAAAATGTATCAGAAGAAGTCTCAAAAACAGCAGCCATCATTTAAAAACATTTTAAAAGGAGGGATAAGCATTGCAGCTGCTATATCAGGGAAATAAAAATGTGGAAGCACGGCTTTAAACGTAGCATTAAAAATAAAATTAGCAACAGTTTAAAAGTTTAATCCCACAGGGCAGGTTTCCTTTCAACATGCTTTGACCACATTATTTATTTTTTTCATTTCTATACGGCCCACTAGCCAAAGATCTCGTGGCTGTGTAAAACAGAGGATGGGCTAATCGGATGTTTAAGTAGAGCATAATGGTTGCAGAGTTGGGCTGGGGCTTGGAAGTTCCGGATTCTCGTCCTCTCTCAGCCATAAGCTGGCTGGGTGATTGTAGCCTGTCACCAACCCTCAGCCTGAGCTACCTCACAGGGTTGTTGTGATGAATAAATGGAGAAGTATTGTAAATCTTCTTGTAAATTTTCTTGGCTTCCGTGAAAGAGAAAGAAAGGTGAGATATATAAATAGAGATAGATACCGTGGTAATAATTCCCCATCTTTGCATGTGTGCTTATCCTGAAATGTGCATTCTAATTCCTGCTAGCAACTACATGGAAACAGAGAGTGGTAGTTACTCCAGGTAGACAGAAAAGGGAGGTGTGTTCTAATGTCTGGACCTGAAGGATGTGACCTTCTGTGACCTGGAAGACTCTAGTAAGCAAATACTGTTTTGATTATCTGGTCACGCACAGCCTAGACTTCACCGTGTGCTGGTCTTTCCTCCTCCCCCTACCACTCTGTTGGGAAAGTTGTCATGGGACACTGGATGTGTCTGGAGCTACCTGTTCCATGTCTGAAAGGAGCTTTGAATATTGCAAACCTTTCTGCTGCATCCTTTCTCTGGCTGAACCTCTCGAGAACTAGAGTGGTTAAAGCTCAGGGCTGGGACTTGGGAGAGCCGAATTCTCTTCCTGTTTAGCCTGAAGCAACTCAAGCGGCTCTGGATCCAGCAATGTGTTCTCAGCTTGGCCTACCTCCCAAGGGTGTGTGAAGAGGAAGCAGAGAGGAGGAGGGCTATGCGAGCTGCCTTGGGTGCTTTGCCAGAGGAAAAAGACTGATTCAAACTATTCAAATAAAGCAGAAGCTTCTTCTCTAGCAGTGCCGGCCGAAGGCTTTTGGCCACCCGAGGTGGGACCCAGATGGCCTGCGGCATGACTCAATTACCAAGCCCTGCCTTCAGCTCTTCCCCTCTCTGCCTGTGCCACCTGAAACAACCCTTCTCACCCTCCTGGGTGGCATGTCTGTCCTTGTCCCAGGGGCTTCGCAGCAGGAGGGCCAACCACCTGTGCATCTTTCGCACATGCTGCAGCAGCTGCCTGACCCCATGGCATGGCTCCATCACGGACCTCAGAATCCCCAAACCACGGACGTTCGTGCCTTTTTCAAATGGGCCTTGACAAACTTGGGCCATGCTTTTCACGCCAGTCTTCCTCAACCAGATGCCCGCCAAATGTGTTGGACTACAGCTCCCACCATCCTCAAGTGCCATGGCTTAGTGCATGGCAATGATGAAAGCTGAAGTGTGGTCCATCTGGAGGACCCTGGGTTAGGGAAGGGTGGCTTATCCTGTGCATTGGATGTTTGTGGTTGAAGCTGCCCATTTCAGCAAGAAAATTTTCCCGGGTGGTGGAGGAGGAAGCACTGTTAAAAATCTCATCCAAACAGGATGTAAAGTACCATAAAAGAAAGGACAAAAGAGGACAGTGTCAGAGTCTCCTTAGCAATGGCAAGAATGAATACTCAAACCCACAGGGAAGACTGAATGGCCTTGAAGCCCAGTGCTTTTACTGGTGAGATCACCCAGGCCCCCAACAGCATGCTCCCGGGTAGTGGTTCTCACTGCCAACCACATAATCACAGCCCATGTACAGATATTTTAATAACCCTCCAGTCACATACAGAGTATTAGGCTTCCAGATAATGTGAACTTAATAGCACCTCGATGTCTTCATGCACAAAAAAATTCTCCAAACCAATCAGAAATGCCCGTGACAATAGAATAGAAAATTTCCCTGAATGAGCCTTATTGATAAGTCAATCCAGTGAATTCCTGACAGTTTGGATCAGCCTCTGTGTCTGCTTAAAATGCAAATGTGTCTGACTGGGGAACTATTCAAAAAAACTGGTTTGACAACTACACTGCACAGGCGCTAGCCTCTGTTGAGCTAGACAATTAAATGGGCCCACTCAGAAACAAATGGACACCTTCGTCTCGGCTCCCTGCAGCTAATGGGAACACCAGTATTTCCCCACCGATATTGTTAGTCCACAGCAGCTTCTCAGTCCAGCTAAGAATTTCATCTTCTTAAGGGAACAGCAATGCTAAGCATTGCTGGCTTGGAATTCTGCTGCTTTCTGAGAAAGGGGTGTAGGTTTGATTTTATAACACAAAGGCACATATAAGCAACCTTTTCCTACCAGAATTTATCTGATCTTTCCCAACAACAGCAATCTGCATAAATTTATGTGGCTATGGGACCAGAGTTCCTCTCCGTGTGCCATCGGCATTTGAATACTGGTGGGAAACTTCAAAGACACTCCCCACAGTAGGAGAGGCAAGGGCCAGAGCTTGGGGTGAGAGCCTGGAGACCCAGAACCTCTGGCATCCCCAAATGACCCCTAGAGAGTGGCAAGCAGTGAAGGCATCAGGGCAGCAGAAGCAAAATCCATTTTATTCTCATATTCATGACAATGCCACAATTTAAGTGAGAATAGAATGCAAAATTGCAGGTGCTTGGAGTATTTTTCGAGCCAACTACTTTACCTGATATGGCCTCAGGATGAAATAAAGTGGCACCCACCAAAATTCTCTCTTCTGCAAAACAAATTACAGGAGACCACGGCAACCTGTTTATCACTCGGGTACCCTCACACTAGTAGTGACAGCAGCATTCAGTCGCTTTACGCAAACGGACTGGAGCCGGGAGTTTATGCAATAGGTTGTCCAGGTGGACAAAGAAGTTGGCTCATTTCTCTTTTAGAGTTATGCCAAGAGGGAATTTCAACAGGTGTGACTTGCATGGCAAGCCTTACCTGCTGGAAATTCTACCTGAGTACTAAAGGGACAGAAAACCCCCTTTGTATTGATAATATCTAGACCTTGAAATGGACGTGCCAATCAGATGAAGGAACAAACAATTCAGCAGGGGTGTGAGTTTCTGAGTTTGGTGCTGTTTTAATTTGAAGGGGATTTCCCTGCTTCAGATGCCTTCTTTTACAAAAATGAAAGAGAATGGGTTTTCCAAAATGATGCAACAGCAGTTTTCACCTCTGGGCATTCTAAGCTGCTTCTGGATTTCTAGCCTCCTTATTTATTTACATCCAACTGAAAAGGTGGAGTAAAGAGGGCATTTGGATATATTCACTCGATAAGCAAATCCAAGCACAAGCACGGACAGGAATCTGGTGCGATTTCAATTCATAAGTTTGCAAGTGCTTGCAGAACATGTTAAAATGGGGTGAGAACTCAGATTGAGGATGGCAGGCACTGGATGATTTCCATTAGAATCTGGCTGTCACAGAGGAGCTGCACCAAGCCCTAATGCATAATTATTGATGAGTATCTTAAAACACAAGGTTGCTTGCTTATTCAGTCCCTATTCCTGTTTGTATGTCTTTCCTGTCAGGCTGGACTGGCTGCTCCAAGAAAAATATTTAAAGCAAACAAAATGGCTTATAACTGTAGAGATAAGTCCAGATAACAGTGTTCTGCTAGGCACCATCCAGGAGAAATGAATAAATACTCTGTGTAAACTAGCCTCACCACCTAGCCAGATCTGTCAGAGGAGTGTTTTATTTCTGTTTCATGCAGGTAAAACTAAATGTGCTTTATAACATGCAGGTTCCCTCCCAAATCTCTCCCAATTTACTGTGTAATAACCTCCTCTCAGGAAGAAACAACTGCCAGATGTTGACAGTATCTATGTTTAATAGAAGCATCAGCTGTGTTGCAACACCAAGCAATTAGCCAAATCGGACAATCCCATATTGAAGAGAGATTGTGTTGTCCAATAGACATGAAACCAAAACTTTAGCTGAATGAAACACAGCCTATGATCCGGAGACAGGTCAGTGCCAAAGTAGCATTCCACTGATTAGTAATTTTGTGGTGGAGCTCTAACAAGGATTGGGACATGTGAGCTAGTTCTGTATACCCCCAAATGCTGAATCCAAGACCCCCGTCTCATCCCTGTGCTCTATCATAACCAGAACTAGCAGGACTTTCCTGTAGCCATCACATACCCTGCTTACCTGAGGATTTCTCCACCTGCACTATACCTTCAGACCCCTCTGAACTTGTGAATGATGTGACTTCACCATCTAATCCCCACCACCTGACTTTGATGGTCTTACCTGGGGATCTCAAAAGCTTGGGCAATTTCATTGTGATTTCTTGGTCAGCCTAATAAAAGTATTATATCTACATGGATTTTGGAAAAATTCTTCTGGTCAAAAGAGCTACCCTTGTTTTTGGTGCATGTGACTCCCCAAGATCCGTTCTTCTTATGGCCAAGATAGAAATGAGAGGAGTGATTGGTATCCAATGCACAGAATTAGAATATAACAACCCCCATCCAGAACCATGGCTTTGATACAAATTTAGTCCTACCCCAGTGATGGTGAAAAGCCAAAGGAAAAAGACACTGGGGGAATCAAATCACCACCGTCCAACTTCACATCTTTGGCTCTTAACTGAAAAACATCCTGCAGAGGTGATTCCGTTTTCAGCAGAGTGGATGCAATGTCCATTTGTGCCCTTGGACACTATTTTTCCTAGTAATGGGATTACACTCTTACCAAAAGCGGCAAAGTTTGTGTGTGTGTGTGTGTGTGTGTGTGTGTGTGTGTGCGTGTGTGTGTGTGTGTATCAGTCTGAACAAGAAACATAGTAAAGAACTGGGACTCTTCTTTGCCCTGAAATTAGTTTTTTAAACAATGCCGCATAGCTTTCTGGGGGTGGGGGGGATGTTGGGTTCTGCATTTCAAATGCCGGGCTCTCTATTCTGAGTGCTCATGTGCCATGATTCTGCTCATAAGGGTGTCACGGTGAGCTATTGTACGACACTGTTTCTTTGAAATAGGTTTTCCAAGCCACACTCCTTTGTGGCTATTTATAAAATATACAGGAACTCGTGTTTATAGATCATCCGCCTTCCATCAAAGAGATGTTCAACGTCTACCACAAGATCTTTGGCAGATGTTTGTCCCAGCCAGCCTGAGGCTTTTATTCCGTAACTAAATCAATCATGGTCACCCTTAGAGGACCCCAAGCAGACCAAGTCTGGAGAAGTTAAGAAAGCAGAAGACGTGACAGGTTGATAGCACCTTTTAACAAAGGAAACCTGTTTAAGGGGAAGTTTTCATTACAGAAAATGGGCAAAGACATCTGTTTTCTCCCTTGCAACCAGAGGATGTTAGGCAGAGCCTGTCTTCAGTACACAATGCAGGGATCGGATGGGGTGGGAATCTAAATTCCGCTCCCACCTGGCATGAATACCGACTGCCTTTTGTGATACACACGGAAGGGTCGCCTGTGTTAAGATGACTATGTGCAAAGCTTGGCATAAAGAGAAATGGTGCATTTTTCACAAGCACATTCAGCAGCCTAAAAGTACCAGCTCCCTCTGGAAACTTGTGAGGGGACTGAATTAAAAAGTGTCATATGCTTGCTGACTGATGATGGGGCAATCTTATATCTTGACAGTGAATTCAGATTCAGGCAACACAATAAACAACACTCAAGGGTTGCTGTTGAACTGTGCGTTGCTACTAAAACATGGGGAGTTTGTTGTCTAAATGTGCTACCAAACCAAGATGTGTTAGCCACAAACATCCAACAAGAGAACCCACGGCTAATTGCTGGGTTACAAACTGAGGGTTGTTTCTCAGCAACAACCACAATTTCAGCAATAACCCATGGTTCATTGACAACTCTCACTCAGCCCATACTCTGCTCTTGAGTGTCTGAACCCAGTCATTCTCCACGTGTGGATTCTTGCACAGCCAAGATGGTGCTCTCTGTGAGAGAAGGCATCTGTCATGTGTGAGCGCTCGGATGAGATTCCCAGGCACACTCTAGAGATGGAGGGCTTTGGTGGGAATGGCGGCTCAGATTCAGAGGAGGGGGAATGGACAGCTGAACCAGCTGCAGCTCAGAGTTCTCACTGTGATGACTAGCATGGCCCCGGCTGCCCAGACTCTCCCGGTGAGCCAGCCTGAGCAGCTCTGGATCCAAGCCCTTCAAGGGCAACCACTGAGCCCCCTCCCACTCCTGGTTGTGGGAAAGAAGCCGGCGGAGAACAGGCTGGGGAGGGGAACTTGGCAACCCTGGAGATCTGGATGGATGGACCCATCAACGCACTCGCTGGCTGGACCAATTAGGGGCTCGATCAGAAGAGCGTTGCCGTGCCCGCTTCCATAGCACTCCATTTCCTAATCCACCTGCCTGCAGGGCTTGTGGGAGAGATCCCCACTCAACAGCACAACTTCCGTTCAGAAAAATGAAGTGGGTTACATTGTGTGCTTGCAGATTTTAACTTCTGTGACACCAGGAAAATCCTCTATTTGATTCGAGGCCTACAAGTTGAGGGTATTCCTGGGAGTACAGAATAGCCCAGAGTAAGATGGCTACAGAATTTGGCTTCCTGAAAATCTCAAGTTTTGTGCTCCTATAAAAAGGGCTGGTATGATGCAAGAGTTACACAGCTGATGGTGTAAGACAGGAAAGGAAACCCAGCTTGGCTGGCCGCATTCCACAGCGAGTGAATGGGTGACTCACTGCAAACATACCAACCTTCTGTTTGACTCCGTGCCTCAGGGTGTAAACCAATCACCAAAAGGAGTTCTTTCCTTCTCAAGAATAGCCTTGGTACTCAGTGCACTCTTGGAAACACAACTCAGTAGGTGAAACCCTGCAATAGGTAAGGGCTGTTCCAAGAACTGAGTGCACCAAGGAGTCAATCCTCAAATGGATGGCTTCTCCTTCCTTCCTTCCTTCCTTCCTTCCTTCCTTCCTTCCTTCCTTCCTTGTCTCCTGGAAAAATAACAATTCCTTTTAAAATTCGAGAGTGCATTTGAATTACCCTGCTTGCAACACTATCAAAACCCCCTGCCATTCTTTCTTCGCTAACCAGGAATTTCAGAAACACCACATTTCTGAAAGTTCACAGCAATCTAGCTTGACAAAAGATTGATGATTTGCTTTATTTAGCTCTGACTTGCTCGTCTTTTCTTCTTGCTCTGACATCTGGACAATGAGCCCCGGTTTTATCATCAGAAGAACTTGGCAGTCCAGATTTCTTTCATTACAGTTTTATTTGGATGTGGCCATTGTACCTCTGTCCTTAATGGTTTCTCACATCCCTTCAAACAACAGTTTCTCATATTTATATGCTGCTACTAATAATTTCCTGGTCTCTGGCTGTATTCACAGGTGTTGTTGGGGAGGTCTTCAAAGCTCGTGTGCATTTTGTCTTTTATATCCTCCTTTTTGGAGGAAGGAAAAGCACAAGAAAAGAAAGCCATGGTGGAGACGATCCTGGCACCTTGGGCAATCATCCTGCTTATTGTTGCTGCGGTGCTCCTCATGAGCATCTTCATGTTTCTCCCTCCCACCCTTGTGCTGCTCTGGAGAATGACCGCTTTATCCCAGATTTCCTTGGAAGGAGCCGTGTAGCTGCCTCAATGGAGAGGACTTTGTGGACCAAGGACTGGCCCCTCTGGCTGCAGCAGAGATGGCATTTGGAAGGCGAAGGTTTTGTCCCACCAGATACCCATAAAACAATGGAACGTGATATTCAAGATGGCGGCAGTAACAGCTCTTGATGCTCAATGCCCATTCAAGTCTTCATTCCACTTGCTGCTCGGGGAAATGTGAGGTTACTAAAGGAGAGGCAAGCAAAGTGGGGAGTTGAAAAGAAGAAAAATATGGTTTCTTTTAGCTGGACATGTAGCAACCTGTCACTTGGCATATGTGCACTTGCAACCAGTATTAAGAGAAAAGCATCCACGCAAATGCAACAGGCCAATTGTTCCATATGTAACTCATGAACACTGGGATGCTAAAGCTGAATTGAGCCCTGTTCTCTCGCTCTATAAGCACACATTCGGAGTAAGACTTGAGATTTGTCAGCTGAAGGATATTCCTCAGATAACAGCCAACCTTATGTTTTGGAGGTGCCATCCAGTTCACCCTCCAAACTCAGAGGATTGGGGGCACCCAGCTGAACATGGGAGGCATGTGCAGGCCACTACTGCCTCCACAAACTAGCCCCACCTTGCAAAAGACATAGAAGGCTGGTTTTGGACACCTATGCCTTTTACAAGGGGAGGGCTGAAGCTCCACGGGAGTTCCTTGTAATCAGCTGGAGGCTCAGTTCTCTCCTTCCATCTCCTGGAACTTCCCTCCTGGCACTGGCTCTCAAGCTGAACTTCCAACTTTGGAGCCACAGCAGGTGCAGAAAGAGCTGCACTTGCTGCAGGGGCAGAAGGAAGGTGCGCCATGGTCAGCTCCCAGCTCTGACACATTTCCAGGATCTGAGCAGGAAATCCAACCAATCCTATAACCATCCGGAGAGTCTCCAGTGACCCTTGAAGCTGGTCCTTTGTTTAATGTCTGTCTGTTTCCTCTTCATGTAGGTTTACACCTTGGGAGTTCTCTATAACGTCTGATATTAGACTTGGTGTGATTGTCCACATTGCTAAATAAAAATAATGTTGGATGTTCTCACACTGTTGAACTGATTTCGGAAGAGATTGATGGCAAGCTCGTGGCTTGCAGATCAGATAAGCTGGCTTTGCCTGCCCTTTCACAGTGCTGGCTCCAGGTTGCAAAGGAAGCTTGGGCAAGACTCTCTTTGCAGCCCCCCTCCTGGAGCGGGATTTCCTTCTCGGCACCAGCTGCTCCCTGCCTTTTTTCACATCATGACTGCCACTGGTTTGCTTGCCAGGTGGAGCGCCAGCGAGCAAGGAAGCCGTGGTGGCCGCTGCTTCTCCTCCTTGCAATCCCTTTGCCTGAGCTGGAGTGAGGGGCAGAGGAACAAGCAGGTTGCATGGACGGGAAGTAGAATCAGGTCCAGAAGCCGGTGGATCCTTGCTAAGTTATGGATCTTTGCCAGGTGCCCAGCCGTGCCCGCCCTTGACTCCATCATGGGTCCCTCTTCAGGTGAATCACAGACAATGGGATCTCTCTGTCTCTCTCTCTCTCTCTCTCTCTCTCTCTCTCTCTCTCCCTGCAGCTAAACTCAAGAGCTCGTGCTTGCCCTTCCCACAGCACCTCTGCTGCTCCTGGCCATTTCCCTGCATCTTGATTTCTTCATAGGAACAAGCAGAAGAGAAGGATGGAACTAGCACACTTTCCCAGCTGCAGTGTGCTGAAGAAAGGGACCGAGATCAGTACCAGCACAGAAGCAGCTCTGCAACTTGGGCCATGCTAGGGCCAGATGGAAAGGGTCCCCAGAAACTGGTTTTGAACCCAGAACCTAATCCTCCCGTAAAATGCATTCATCTTCACATTGCTATTCAGTTGGGTTTGGAATGAAATAACAAACAAACATGTTTGGAATTACAAGTCAAACGAAATACCCTAAAGTCTCTGAGAAGGGGTTGGATCCAGACTTCAGTGTCCTTCAACTGCAATTCTCAAAGCCAGTAGGATGTGAGTCGTGATGGATGAGTTTTACCTGGAAAGATTTGGAAGCAGTGTGCACAAATCAGGAAAAATAAAATAAAATAAATAAGAGCCAATATAGACTCTATTGCATCTAGGTAGGATGAAAAGCTACATTGCACAAGAATGCCTTCCGTGAACAAAGGGTCTTCCTCAACAGCACTTAAAAATCAAAATTGTTGCCACTTGTCCAAGCCTTGAGAGGAAGATGCTCACATGTAGTGGGGCGCACCTAAATCTCATTGATTTCAATGGATCCACCACACTACGTATCACTGAGGTTGGTTCCAACCCCAGACGTGGAAGTACTGCTAAGGCTTATACTATTGTTCCTATGACTGCCCTCTTGCTACTTCTCTTATTTAACAGATGCATCCAGCCATAACGCCCTGCAAAGCTTCCAGTGCATTGACAAAGACACTCAGAGGCAATCAACTGAGTTAGCAAGAATGCTGGAGTGGAGTCATGTTGAAGGATCAGCAGGTCATTGGCTATCAGTCTGATCCTGCCTGATCTTGGAAACTAAGCAGGGTCAGCCTGGGTTGAAATCTGGATGGGCGACTTGAGTCCTGCATTCAGCAGGTGGTTGGACCTGAGGGCCTGCCAGGCCCCTTCCAACTGTGTGATTCCATGATTCTGTATCCATTACCACCTTAAGATACATTCTATTTTTTTTCAAACTCCTCCAGATATTGAAATCATCTTGTGCACTAATTTGCAAAGTGCTGGAGACTCTAGTTTGGCCATCCATTATTCCGTTGTGAGGTTGCAGTGAATCCATCCAAGAAAGAAAAGAAAAATCAGAGGTGATCACATGAGAAAGGAAGGAACAGTCATTGAGCAGAGCAAGAGTTGCTCCTCATTCTTCTCTACGTGTAGGAAAGCACAAAGACACCAAGTTAGACCCTTTCAGACCAAGACCAGTTATCTTTTGGCCCGTAAGCAGGTAGATTAAATCCCTGTACAGTTCTTAGAATAGGTAGACTCTTTTGTCAGCATTGACGTCAAAACTCTGCCGAGGGCTTACCATATGCTGTGAGCATCGCAGCCGTGAAAAGGACCTCTCTTACTGGACTGCTGCAAAGGTGTTCACGGCAAGCTAAACTTGTGCTGCAAAAGCAATACCTGATGGTGTGTTTGTCACTGTGCAAGCTGGCTGCGTTCACACAGCTCTGAACACAGTGGCATGCTGTCGGTTCATTTCCTTCACTCGTGTGCAGAGTGAACAAGGGGTTGGATCTGTGACTGTATTTGCCACGCCAGTGACTTTGCCTCCACTGGTTCCACAGTGAAAAGGAACACAATGGCATATCTGGTATCAGCTTTGCCCAATTCTAATGTAAGCATAAATCAAGCCCAAACACACAAACAGTAGATCTTTCACCTGACAAGCAGCCTGGCAAACACCCTATGTTTAATTTTGGACATGCTAGATGACTTCCAAAGGGGAACAATGACAAGACAAATCCATGATACAGAATTTATTTGAACAGAAAGCTTTGTCCAAACTGGTTGTCAGTACAATGGACCAGTTCGACAGAGTCAAGACAGTTCCATCCCAAAAGAGAGAAGGGGTGTGTGTGTCAATATTGCCTCAATTTTGGAACAGTATCAGTGGGAAAATTCTCAAGGTTTAGGTAGACTTGAACAGCAAAACTTCTCCCTAGCTTCCCCTCCGCTCGGCAGCTTGCCCACCCATCCAGCAGAAGTGGGATGCCATTCTCAGCGGCTTATAGAAGCCACCAGCTGCCCGATCACATCAAGCAAACAGCTCCTCGGCTGTAAAATTGTGGAAAGCACTTGGGGAAAGGGTGCTACTTTCCTTGGCAAGATGGAGTCGCCATCTAACACACAAAATTTGGGCATCATTTTGCCTCCTTTGCGCCTTTCTCCCTATATTTCTAGCATCTTCCTGGGAAGCGTTATCCTATTGCACTCATCATGCTTGAGCATGGAGTCCTACCTTGGGCGGGGTCTGGGCCCAGTGGCCACAGTGGCCCCTTCCAAAACAACTATTCCAGGATTCCACGGAGGTTGCTCTCAACTGCCCGAGAATCCTCTGTCTGGCAAGCGAAGGCACCTGCTTGCTGGCTGCATCTCCCCATTCGGGTTCTGCCCCTTCACGCCTTACCTGCCTCACTTTGGAAGCGTGCCCCCTTTCCTCTTACACAGCTAAGCAGACTGCTTTGAAAGCTTCTGTTCCCCTGGCAACATCTCCAGGAAAGAAAGCCGAGGGGCACATTTTAAATGGACCACTGCCACCTCGTAATTGTCCACACACCCCCATCCTTTGCCGTTTCACCAGCAAGTCCAGGCCACTGACACCTGGGTGAGATTGGGGTGAGCCGTGGAGAACAGCCTGGATGTGAGACCACACCCCCGACCACCATTTTCAAACTTCCCAGATCACTTGGGAGCCCATTTCAGCTCCCATTTTTTCGGCTTGTTCAAGTGGGAAAGAAAAATGCATGGAGTCAGAGCTGGGAGAGCACCTGCAGAACAGAGTTTTAAATAAAGGGTTTGGGGGAAATAAGGGGAAGCAGAAAATAAGCAGAAGCAGAAACATCTGAGTTTAAGACAGGCAGAGACAACTTTTGGCCATTCAGATGCTTCCACCTACAACCCCCATCATCCCTCACTGTTGGGATGCTGCCTGGGGATGCTAGGAATTGTAACCTAACAGGTCTGTAGGGCAGCCGGGGAAAGCTGCTATAATAAAAGGAGATAAAACTGGTGGTAAGGGAAGGAATCGTGAGAGGTTCCCCCTTTTTAAAAATGAGGTTAATGATATTAAATTAATTTAAGGCTGTAATTCTTCCTTCACCTGTATCTAAAAAGGGTTGCCCTGTGAGGCCTTGCAGCAACGGACTTCCCCAAAATTTCACCCCAGATAGGAAACCATATGAATTCTCTTTAAATGATCAATGTTGCCAGCTGAACTACTTCGAAAGTTTCTCAGATGTTCAGGCACCAATTAATTCCCCTCAGCTGGTAAAAACAGAATTTTCCAAAAAGTTCATTTAACTTTAATCAGCCCCCACTTTAAAAGCAAAACACCCCATATATTGTTATTAGAATAGAGCTCCCCAGTTCTTCAGCAAGTAATCCAGGCTGCATTGTTTTTAAGCTGCTGGTCCCTGGTGATTGTGAATAAGACTAAAACCCCGTTTTCCATGACTTAACTAAAACCTGCTAAACCAAGTGTGGGTTTTACTGCCATCTACTGGAAAGTTCAGTCATTGCCTCCTCATTGCTATTACAAACACAAGTCAGGAATCTAAAATTAAAAGTCAGCTCTCTCTGCCTCTTTGGTATTCAAAAGATAAAGTTCCAATATCTGTGACAAAAAGCACATGATTTCCAAGCCTATCACTACAAGTAGAAGAGCACTCTAGGAAGTTCCTTTTGACATGCAGACCACTGTTACACTGACACGGGAGAGGACAGGATTGGTGTGAAACAAACCACTGGGCTCTGTTACAAAGGCACTGCGAGGGTCTTCAGTTTCCCAGGGTGAATTACAGCACTGCGAACGAAGACGCATTCATGATGCTCCAACTGGATTCAGGCGCTGAGAGCTCTCAGCCAAGCATTATTAATAATAATTTATATAGCACCATCAAGAGTGTGTAAAGCTTTACATAGTAAAGTAAGATACTGAGAGAAGAGTCTGAAGTGCTGAATCACAAAACTGCCACTGCCTATTCCACAGTTTCTGTTCCTTTTAGATCCCATGCTGCAAAACAAAATTGTCTATATAGAGGATTATCCTTTTAAAAAGTGCATCACTGTTTGGGGGAGCGAGTGCTTGCTAGGCCTCTTTACAACTCGATCTGCATAGTCAACCCTCCCAGAAAGTTTCCCCACCCCACTCCCCACCCCTTTGGCTCCCTGGCCCAGCATCCCCAAGTAGCCTGAGCGCCCCTGCCGATCTCCCCCATTGCAGGTAAATCTCCTGCATCCAGTGCCGACCCCAAGCATTTGCTGCCAGAAGAAAGTCCAAATGGCCCCCACCCCCGGATGGGCCAGCACTTTTAAATGGCACACTTCATTGCACAGACGACGCTTGTCATCCTTCGCCCCCACCCATCACTGAATCACCCTCCACCCCAGCACGCTCACCTTTGATTCTTTTTTATTCTGGACTAGTATAGCATCGACGCTCCACCTCGTCTCTTTGTCCTCAAATCATTCTTCTTATATTTCCCCATTGCTGTTGCTCTTTCCCGTCCAGCCTCCCATTTCATCTGCCTTACCCCTGTTGGCTATCCCGCTTCTGCACCCTCTTTCCACTCCATTTCCTATCCCTTGGCCTCCCTCAGTTACCCCGCTTCTTCCCAATTTCACACAGCTCACCATCCCCAATTGACGTCTTACTTCCCTTGCGAAAGTGACACTATTACACCAGCTCCACCACTGACCACTTTCCTCTGAGCTGTTGGAATGCTTGTGAACATTCCATGTAGTCCCAATAGCTTGGCCCTTGGCGGAGGCGTGTGGCTTGCAAGCAACAGTTTGGGGTTGCTGTTGGATATTTCATTTTAAAGCCTATTATAGATAATGTAGCCCTGCCTAGATCGGGCTCCAGCAACTTTACCGATATGTAAACTTGTACATAAAAGGCACCCATCTAAAGTGTTTGTTGGAAGGCTACTAAAAAGCAGAAAGTTGGGAAAGGAAAAAGAAAGGAAAGAAAAAGAAACTGACAGGTGGAAGGAAGCTTAAAAGCCTGAAAAAACGCTTCTGATAAGGTAAGACTCAGGCACAGGTTAATTATCCTTCTCTGTACCAAGAGCCTGGGAACTGTTTCCACCACCATCTTGGGCAGAAGACTAGAACCAGGACTCTTTAACTGTCCAATTGCAGTGAGGAAGATTATTGAAAATACTGAGAATATTTTCTTCTCACACAGACATTACGAGAGGGTGGAAGAAGGGTCAGGTCATAGGCAAGCACTCCATTATTTCATTGTGGGCCCGAGTTCCAAGTTGTCTTTCTCACTGGTACCAAAAAATAGCAGCTGCCGGGACCAAGGATAGCGGTATCCAACTGGACTTTTTATCGTCTGCATGTGCGTGGGTGTGGAAGCACGAAACAGTGTTGATTTCCATGAAAGGAACTTGCTCCATTTTCTCAGCTTAGAGGAGGATGGTCAGCGGAAGCACCCTCTGCCACGGAATGCCTATTCCTTCCAGCTGGCCCCAGGATGGCTAAAAGGCCAATTTCTTGGGAACTTCCCAAGTGAATTCACTTCTTCCGAAGTGACCGTAGCAGGCAGTCTTCTGATAGATGGGCTTCTTTAAATCCAGGTCCCTTATTATTCAGCAAAGAAAAGAAGCAGGGGGAGACATAACGAGAGCAAAACATTATGACGTGATATTTTGTTTGTTTGTTTATTAAAAGCTTTTCTATCCCATCCTTTGCAAACAGGGATTGGAACGGCTTACAATAAATAAGCAGAATAAAACAAACCTCACAGCATCTGACCATTAATATACTAAAACCCCAGTTAAAATAAATTAAACATTAAAATAGAGGGAAAATAAGAAGGGTTTCACCTGACACCAAAAAGAATATAGCGTTGGCACCAGGCAAACCTCTCTGGGGAGTGTATTTCATAGTAAGGGCGCCACCACAGAGAAGGCCCTCCTCCAGGTAGCCACCATCCAGATCTCCTTCAAAGAGGGCTCCTGGAGCAGGGCCTCTGCCTCAGATCTCCAGGGGGGGCGGGGGGAGGGCACATAGGGAAGAGGGCGCTCCTTCAGGTATCCCAGACCCAAGCCATTTAGGGCTTCATAGGCCATCACCAGCACCTCAAATTGGGCCCGGACTTCAATTGGCAGCCAGTGTAACCAGTAGAGGACCGGCATTATATGTGGAAACTGGCCGGTCCCCATTAACATCCTGCTAGCTCTATTCTGCACCAACTGAAGTATCCGGACCGTCTTCAAGGGCAGCCCCACAGGGGGCCCGTTACAGTAATCCAACTGTATTGGATTGTTACGTTATTTCATTTTTCCCTGCACTGCCTGGAAGAAAATACATAAGAGCAGGTGCAAGGAACAACCTCACAAGCCTAGGCGGCCCCTGAGCGAGTCGAGTCTGTCTCACAGCAAGCAGCTGCCGCAAGCTAGTTAGGGGGAACTCTCTCGCTGCATTTACTTCCCGTGCCTCTTTTTGGAGCATGGCTAGCTTCTGTGCATGCCATAAATCATTCTCGGCTGCAGGAGCAGGGGACAGAGGGGACCACAGGGCTGCTGGCTTGCAGGGCTCCAAAATGAAAGGGGAATGTGCTATTCCTGGCCAATCCGCTGCCACCCTTGCACTTTTGCCACCCAATGGGAGCACAGGTTTCAAACAGCAGCACAGTCAGTCCGGTGCTTGGAATGGAGCCTTTCTCCCCAGCTGGCAAAATTCTGCACGGGCTGCAGCCAACCTCTGAGCACAGCCCTGGAGGCCTGCCCAACCGCCAGATATTCGGTCACAGGAGACGAGCAGCAGCGCCATTCTGCAAGAAGATTGCATACGGAATAGCACAAGCCGCAGCGACTGAAACCTGGCCTTGGAGGGAGAGCACGCAATTTGTTGCTCAGTGTTGCACAAGAGGCTAGCACTCACGAACCCCCGTGTCCTGCGTCAGTTTTCCCTACTACAATCACACTGTAAAATAGAGAAAATGGACAGCATGCCTGCCACTTGCACGCCACAGAAGCTGGATCTGACCCACCAAAGTTTAGGTAAAATTCTCCTGGGGGGATGGCTCAGCACACCCCTGCTCCAGCTGGGATGTGGCTCTGTTCGAGGAAGCTCCCTAGGCGACCAGAATCGAAAATGCCATTCTATTTTCCCAACATGTGCAATTCAGCAATAAGAGTTTGGGGCCCTTCGGCAGGAGGGTGGGGGCATCTGTGCCCATTTCACAGAAAGACCCTGGTAAAGTACTTACTTGACGATGGCTCCTGGGCGAAGGTCGAAGTTCTGGTGGACGATGTTCAGCAGCTCCTGCTCGGGTTTTGTGGAAGTACCGTAAGTGAACAGCGAGACGGAGAGCGGTTCAGCCACGCCGATGGCATAGGCAACCTAAGAGTGAAGAGGCAGCAGAGTTAGTCTGGTTTACCCACGTGCCGCATGCGTCACTGCGCAGCTGCATCTTGCTTCCGCGAAGGGCATCAAACCAACCATCTGTGATGGAAGCAAATTGTTTACTTGTTATCACAGTTTCCTCCCAGTCAAGGAACTCAAGGAAGCTTCCATAATCCTCCTCCTCCTCTCAGTCTTATCTGTGAGGGAGACTAGGCTGAGAGCCAGTGACTGGTCCAAAAACACCCAGTGAGCTTTGTGGCCAAGTGGGACTAAGGCCTGCCTCTCCCAGATTGCAGTCTGACACTCTAACCACTACAAAGAGGGGATGGAAGGGAGGGGCCTGCTGCCAGGATGTCCTACTTGTGGTGGGCTTCCCACAAGGTCCTGGTTGTCCACTGTGTGTCCAGAACACGGAAGCAGAGAGGTCTCTGGTCTGATTTGGCACATCTCTCACATACTGGGGTGTCTTAGTTTCAAAAACAAAATGGGGTGGAAGGATGAAGAGGACTGAACTCTACAAATCCAGCACTGGCCTTTCTTCCAGAGTTATGGTACGGATTGCTGAGACAATATAGACCCAGTGCTTTGAAGCACCTTCCAGCATAAAGCTGAATCTCTTAGGCTGGACCCAGTCATTGTTCCAGGTGCTGAGAACCCAGTGGGGCTGTGAGGGACTAGAACCCAGATTTCTGGATCCCTGGTCCAAGACTCTAACTAGGGTTGGGATGAACCCCTTCAAATCCATCCTGCCAGAGTCTGTAAATTTCCCCTCAGGCTTGGCCTGGCCCCGCAAAGTGAGCTGAGTCAAGAACACACACGGACTGCTCAAGGCACACCGGGCAACTTTCCCCATCGTGAGCAGCAGCCGGATGCGAAAGAGGGCAGTTGCAAGCGGGTGCATCCGACACACTTCCTGGCAACAAGCCGTCTTCCCCACTTGCTCCTGCTGGCAGGAGTGGCAGGCATGGAAGATGTGCTGCTTGTGAATTGCAAGGGTCTTGATTCCTGGTGTTTAGCTGCAAAGTTGTGCTCGACCCATCACGACCCCATGGGCAACATTCCTCCAGGCTCTCCTGTCCTCTGCCACCTCTTGGAGTCCCCCCAGCCCCAGACCCACTGCCCCAGTGACTCCATCCAGCCACTTCATCTTCTGCTGTCCCCTTCTCCCTTCGCCATCAATTGTTCCCAGCGTCAGGGTCTTCTCCAGCGAGTCTGATTCCTGGTGAGTGCTCCACAAACACAGGCCGCACTCACCGGGAACTCAGATGCTGGGCTGCTGCAAAGCAGATGGGAGTCCAGAAGCCAAAGTGAGGAAATCCAGTGTATTTTCCGCACAAAACAGAATCCTCACGCACCTCTAATTCTGACCACTGCACCACACTGGCTGGAGTTCCACTTGACTGCTGCAAGATTATGCAAAGCTGGAGATGCAACGTGGAACTTACTTGGACCAGGATACGGCGGCAGAGTCCCGCTTTCACCAAGGATTTTGCAACCCAGCGGGCCGCGTACGCTGCCGACCGATCCACTTTCGTGTAGTCTTTGCCGGAAAAAGCTCCGCCTCCGTGAGCTCCCCATCCGCCGTAAGTGTCCACGATGATCTTCCGGCCAGTCACTCCAGCGTCGCCCTGCAAAATTGATTTGGATCTGTATCACCTCCAAAGAAATCCAAGGGCTGCAGCACCAACAACAGGGACTCCCCTGAAGATCATGGTGGCCTAGGAAGTGCGTATAGGGCAGGCGTTCCTTGAGTTGCCAAATGGAAGCTGCTGATCAAAAGGCCTGTGAAGAAATGCTCTGGAATGCTGGAACAGTTTTCCTGTCTTTCACCCCTTTGGCACTCAGCTCACGTTAGGACCTGTGTGTGAAGAATCAGCTTCCAGGATGCAATCCAGCAATGCACCGGCATCCTTAAAGAATGGTGTACGGAGGACAATGCTGATCCTTTGGCCACCACAAGGGGACTTTATCAGCCCTGACGGGGGCCAAGAGACGCCTTCTCAGGGGATAGAAAGATGAGTCGTCACCCTCAATCACACAAGGCACCGAGGAGCTCACAACACTGGCGTTCTATGAGAGAATTGTACTATCAACGGCAACTTGGTCTCAACACACATTCCAACTTTTGGGCAACCTACTTCGAGCTATATTAGTGATCTGGAACAGGAAGCTTGAATATTTGTGTGCTGTGTGTGAGCACTGTTGTTGTTGTTAGTCGCGAAGTAGTGTCTGACCCATTGCAACCCCATGGACAACATTCCTCCAGGCCTTCCTGTCCTCCACCATCCCCCGGAGTCCATTTAAGCTCACGCCGACTGCTTCAGTGACTCCATCCAGCCACCTCAACCTCTGCCGTCCCCTTCTTCTTTTGCCATCTATTGTTCCCAGCATTAGGCTCTTCTCCAAGGAGTCCTTCCTTCTCATTAGGTGGCCAAAGTATTTGAGCTTCATCTTCAGGATCTGGCCTTCTAAAGAGCAGTCAGGGTTGATCTCCTCTAGGACTGACCGGTTTGATCACCTTGCGGTCCAAGGGACTCGCAGGAGTCTCCTCCAGCACCACAATTCAAAGGCCTCAGTTCTTTGGCACTCAGCCTTCCTTATGGTCCAGCTTTCACAGCCATACATTGCAACTGGAAAACCATAGCCTTGGCTATACACACTTTTGTTGGCAGGGTGATGTCTCTGCTTTTTAGTATGCTGTCTAGAGTGTGAGCATATATGTATACATATATGTTATTAGTAACAATTTCAAGACCAGCAAAATGTATTGTTAATCATTACTGTGTATTTATATGGGTGTGTGTGCATGCATTTGTTTTATTTTGTTTATGTTGTTTTGTTTCCCCCTTTATAAGTGTTTGTAGTTCTATTCTAGTCTTCTATTCTCAGCAGTTTTTGCTGATGTTTGGCTTTGCTGAATGGTTGTAAAAATCATGTAAAATAATTTTAAAATCATATAAAAATAGAAATATGAAAAATAATGAGAATCACGGCTTAGCAGTGTCAATTCACAAGCCTAAGCAAACATACCTACAAATAATTCCCACTGAAGCCAACAGATTTGGTTCCAATGGGACTTAATTGTGGGTTTAGGACGGAGTTATCAGCCAGTTCATTCTTTTTCAAAAAATATCATACACTTTTTTCTTAGCAGAAGGCTCCCAATAATAAAACACTACAGTCAATCAATCGTTCACTGAATATGAAAACCAAAATACAAAAAAAAATACCCCTCAAAAAGATAAAATGAAGTTGCAAAATGATACCGCAGCTGCGATGAAACAGCCACCAGAAATGTTAGACAGGAGAAGACTAGCATGTCGAATAACCTCAACGTGGACCTCTGAGCAGTGAGAAATCCTCAGCCAGGCCTTCTGGAGCGATCGTGTGTCATGGGGAGACTCAAAGAGGAAAAGTCTCTTTGAGAGATCACTAGAACACTGGATTTCAGTCTGCACTGGCAGAATGGGGGCTGGAACGCCCCCCCCCCCCCCGCCAGGTGCATCAGGAATTCCTCATGGGGGTGGTTACCAATGGTGGAAGATTCACCAGTACCAGTTATCCTCTAACATTTGCACAAAGTTGTACATTTCCAGCTCACAAAGAGAAACACTGAGGAAAGTCCAGTTTAGCCAGCTCTGTGCATGCATCCCAGAACAGTTCCCGGAATGTTTTGCAACACAGAGAGACTGCGTGCCAAGTATGCAAGGTTTCCTTGAAATCAACCCTTAAATGCCAGGGCTGCTGAAGGCGATTCTTACTTGTTTACACTCTAGTAAGCACCTTCGAATGTGTACTTCCCAAGGGAAGTATGTCCCTCAGTTTGAGTTTCAGAGCGGAAAAGTGTGCCTCGGCTACATTTTTAAACATCGGAGCTACTGGACTGTCACAGGAGGTACCCATAAATCTGTGGCTCAGGAAAGTAGAAGGTGAATCCCGACAGACTTTGGGCAAGACTTTGCTAGTGAAACACACACCTGCGGCCCACCGATGACAAACCGGCCGCTGGGCTGCAGGTGATAAACCGTATTGTCATCCAGGTACTTGACTGGAACCACAGGCCTGATAACGTGCTCGTGCAGGGCTTTGCGCATGGCGTCCAGAGAGATTGTTTCGTCGTGCTGCACGGAGATGACGATGGTGTGGACGCGCACTGGGATAACAGCGCCGTCTTTCTGAATGTACTGAACTGTGATCTGGAAGCAAACAAAGAGTGAATGAATAAAAGGACCGTGGCAGAAAGGGGGCGACAGATAAATCCACTGCCCTGTAGCACCCTTCCAGCACTTGCAAATAATTTTGGACTCCTGAAAATTGTACACCCGTTTTTTGGGCTTCCATCCTCATGGGAGGCTAACGCTGAAGCCTTTGACTCAGCCCTGGGTTCAACAGCTATTCTGCATAAACTGGGTACCAGCACTTTGTACAAGCTTAGGAAGAGCAATTTCCCCCATCCTACAACTGCTGGAGCCCCCACCCTGATGCATCATTCATATCCTTCAAGAACATTCCCGGATGCTCCAGAAAGGCTTGGGAGAGGGGCACATGGTCCCTCCAACGAGGAGAAAGGAGTCCTTCCACTGATGGATCTTGGGCTTCCAGTCATTGTCAATTGCCAAGAGGTTTTATAGTATCCTAGCTGTGTCAGAGAATTAGTTCCCAAGAGGAGCATCTGCAGCATCTGTGGGTAACTTGTGGCCTGGCGGACGTTGCTGGACTACAATTCCCATCACCCTCACTTTGGGCCATGCTGGCTGGGAATGCTAGGAACACAGCTCCCTAATAGAGGGGCACTGCTGAATGTTCATGAAACCTTTAGCCAGTCAGCTGAACAATCAACCCTACAGTGTGTGGAAATGAGTTTCCCCTAACCCGCCTCATGGCAGCCAAGTATTGCCCCCCAGGTATTGAGAAGAAAATGGGGACCAACCCCTGAATTCACCTGGGTTTTGGAGTCAGGCCTAAGCCAAGGGAGGATCCGGCTCCGCCGCAGCTCTGCCATTTTGGCATTCAGTTTGTGCGCAAGCATGATGGTTAGGGGCATGCATTCTTCCGTCTCGTCCGTTGCGTAGCCAAACATCAGGCCCTGACAGGGGAAAGATGTCCAGTTATCCTTTTTCGGCAGCTGGGATGCCTCTCCCTCACCCAAAACTCCTCTGCCAACATTGTTTCACCCTTTCGGACGACACGACACCTCACCCCAGACATTCAAGACCAGCTTCCCATCACCTCCTTCTCAAAGCTCTTAAAAGATGCCTTGCCCCATCCAGTGCTTTGGTACACATCCTGCCCCCAACCCCTAGCATCCTCCACCCACCCACCGTATTGTCCCCTTAAACCACTGGCGAGACGATCACCTGGTCCCCGGCTCCAACTTCCTCTTCACTCCTGTGCAGATGGACACCCTGGGCAATATCGGGCGACTGTTGTTCCAATGCGACAAGAACATTGCAGGTCTTGTAGTCGAAGCCTGTGGGGCAGAATCCCAAAAGGACGGGTCGCTTTATCTTCTCTCTGTCTCGTACTATGAACCTGCCTGTGCGTTAAGATCTGCATGAGAAGCCCTTAGGAGAGAACCTTAACTTGCTGAGTGCGCTTGCAGGGAGGGCTGCCTGTTGCACAGCTGGGGGGCCACAAGCACTCAGACTCTCAGCTCGCTTTTCAGGTTTAGGCCAACCATGAGAGGAAGTGCCTGGGTTCTGGAGGGACCGATTCCAAACAGGTTCACCCCAACCCTAGTGTGCCTGTTTAGGAAAACAAGCCTCTGGGAGAAGAAGGGTAAGCCACTTCTTCTCTTGTGCAGCGACCCCGCTGCATGATGACTTGTCAGAGAAAGGGAGTGCTTAATGGGTGAGGTGTAACGTTTGCCCCTCGCTGTCCAAACCACACGGTGTTGCATGCAGCCCTGTCTTCCCCCCAATATTAGCAGCAGCTCTACTTATAAGCGGTACCTGATACCTACTTCTAGCCCCAGCAACACTAAATTGAAAAGGCCAAGTCTGGCGTGAATAGCAGGGATAGCTCTATAAGAAATCCAGGGCTCTGACCCCGAGATAACCTCTGGCTGTCCTATAAATACCCTTTTGCAAGCCTTATGAAAGGAACTGGCATTGCTCTCCTGCAAATGTTTGACCATTCCTAAGGCCGAATTGCGTCAGGCTTTTCCTCTTCCTCCTCCTCCTCCTCGAAGCAGAGCAAACCAAGACGGACTCGTTCTACAGCTCTGCGTTGACCAGAGAGCCAGGCCTGGGCCGGGCTGGATCTTCCCACCAACCTTTCGCTGAGTCATCATAGCCGATGTTCTGAATGGTGTCTCGGACCACCTGCTGGTAATCCACCACGGCGCTGGACGTGATCTCCCCGCAGAGCAGCACCATCCCTGTCTTGCACACCGTCTCTACAGAGTGAAGGAAGACAGGTGAGGGGGCCCTCCTGGGCTGGCTGGAGAAGTCCCAGACAAGAAGAGCAGCCCAGGTAGCTAGGGACTTTGGACTCCTGAGTCCTCCAAGCTTGTTTCATTCCTTGGAATATTCCACTGCCCTTTCACACAACAAATAAAGGCAATTCCTCCGCTGGCTGTATAGTTGCTGCATTATCATCTCCAGCTTCTTCAGAGGAGATCTGGGCAGCGGACGTGGTTCCTGGCCCACTGTGGATTACTGATTATTATTACATTTACTTCCCACATTTTTTCCTCTGGCGTGGAACCTAACCTGGCTTGCACGGTCCTTCTTCTCCCCTCCATTTTATTCTCAAGACATTCCTCAGGCCAACGAGTCCCCTGGTGAGCTTCATGTCCAACTGGGGACTGGAACTGGATCTCCTGGATCCCAGTCCAATCCTCCAACCACCACACCACACTAGATCTCTTTTACCATCTCTCATTCATGCACACAACAAGCCTCTGTGGTAGCTTCAGGTAAGACATAATGTCAGGCCTAGGGGTGAGTTTCAAGGCTGAGCAGACGGTTGCAGCCACATCTTCACACTCTGGAGTCCAGTGTCTTTTTTATTAAGCCACAGCAATGCTCATATACATCTTATATTCCATACCATACAAGCATTCATATATATCTGCCCTCCTTCAGGTGGAAACCATTCAGGGGACACTCCTCCCACAAGCGAAGACAAAAGGTCTCAAGGGGGACCTGCAAAGAAATCATGGGGTGCAAAGAGAGGTGGGTCTCCTTCTCTTTGCCCTGGCTCTCTCCTGTTCCTTGATCCCCATTATTTCTTTGTGGATCCCCACATATATATGCCTAAATGCCAGTTTCATGGCTACATTTTGTTTCACTCAGGTGTGACCAACAGATGGAGCCCAGGTGAGGGTTTAAAGGGCTCCCACTGGATTCTGTGGAACAAAGGTTAGGGAGAAGTCACCTGGGATGCAGCTCGAGTGGAACACAGCTTTCCCCCTACTTCTGCCAGGTTTCCCTGCAAGATATGGGCCGTCTACTTCCCCCATGAACTCGTGCAATACCAGGCATGTCGCTAGTAAAAGGAGAAGAGCATCAGTCTCTTACCACAAGCAACCTTGGCATTTGGGTCTTGCTCCAGGTGCGCATCAAGTACAGCATCGCTGATCTGATCACATATCTTGTCTGAAAAAGACCAGAGTTGCGCGTTTGAAGGGAAACTCACCACCATCATAAAAACACGGGGCAAGTTTGTGGCTCTGAGCTGTGAAGGAGAAAGGTTTAAGGCAGGGTGTACCACCCCTGCCCCCTTATGTGAACCTGGGGCCAAGTTCCCCGCCACCTGGACTTCCTACTGTTCCCGCAGAGATCTTCATACAAACTGCTCCTTCCCTGAAACTGTTAATGAAGATAAACTGATGTGTATCGAGATCAGTGTGCTGTGTGCTCTGTGTGTGTGTGTGTGTGTGTGTGTGTGTAGGGGAGAGAGAGAGTCAGAGAGAGAATATGCATTCGTGTATATGTGTGTGCACAAGTGTGTTGGTCCGCATGTACACCCCAATCACATGTGATTCTTGGGGCCAGAAAGGTTGTGCATAGCTGATTTAATAATTTAAATTTAGGGCACATTTATCTCCCCTCATACGAAGAAGCTAATGGATCAAAGACAAGAGAAACCCATCCTTGGGCTGCATTTGCCCACACAAAAGGTATGCGCACATAAATGGGAGCCGTGTGGCTAAAGGGGTGGGCTCTAAAGCCAATAAACAGTCAAACAAAAAAGCACAGGCCAAGTGAGATAAGAATATATTCACCTCGCTAGCAAAACAGGGCCCTAACATAGCCATTCAAATGGCTTTTCTCCCCAAATTGCTCTGAGGACCGGTTCAGGCTCTTGCGGAACCAGCGATTTCCATTTCTGTTTATACAGATCATCCTGCTCTGCAAAACTCTCACACTGCGCAAGCCCCCCAGGTCTGCTCTTAGCAATCATCCCAGACAACCTCCATTGAAGCATTCAGCAGGTCAGAAAAAGCCCCATTAGCAATAATGCCAGGTGGGGTTTGTGCAGCCCTAAGCATCGATCTGTACAGGTGTGTGTCCTAATACCAGTGTGACCCGCACTCCAATGCTCGGAGAGGGGAGATATGCTGCAGATACTGCAGATTCAGCCACCAGTGCGCATGGCTCCCTGCAATGTATCTATGCATGTCTGGACATACATGCTTGCTCCTCATGTTTCGGCTCCAAGTCAAAGGGGAGTGGGTGCAGAGAGATGTTATCCAGAGCTGAACAATCCCAGGTTCCTGGAATACTGCCTTTGCATGGAAGGGTGTGAGCAAATGTTACGATTCTCAGCAGGGGTGCATACACACATGCATGTGTCCCAGCGATGAAGGCCACCCAGACTGACTTTTCAGCGCTGGGAAATGCAGGCAGAGCACACCTCTTGGTCCTTATTTGGCTGCGAAGCTCTCAGCTTGGCCTGCCTCTCACACAGGTGCTGTCAGCATGAAAGGGAGCAAAGACGGGCTACAGGACGTACAGGGACAAGCATCAAATCAAGCAAAAGGAAGTAAGACCGGGTTGCTCCAGCAAGAGACCTCGTTGCAAGCCCAGGAAACATTCCTGCAGCTGGAACATGTACTCCAAGCTCCCCTGAGTGACTTGGTTCAGCCTACAACCCTCGTCTTATTTCTTCCAGCTGCTATAGAAGTGCCGGTTCCTAGCTACTCAGGAAATCGATACTGATAAGCTGCCATAAACCAGTTAATGCTCGCTGCATGAGACTCACGCTGGTGTGAGCAAGCAAGCACCACATCCCAGCGATATGCATCATGCCCGGAGCACCTGCTGTGGGAGGTCCAGCTGTTATTTCACATCTGCCTTGAGCATATACACACAGCACAATCCGGTTCTCATTTTGCTCCCAGGCATCCTATTGTGTGATGTGGCCTATATTTCCCCTGGGATTAGTTCAGGGTTAAGGCTTGGAGGAGCAGAGGCAGAAGGGGAGGACAATCCAAAAAGAGGCAGGATACGGAGAGTGTTGGGGTGGAGGCAATTGTGGGGAGGAGGGAATATTCCTGCACAGATCAAATATTATTAAGGTTCCCGCTGAATCTCAAGCACTAGGCTTTACTAGGATTGGCATCCTGCAGTCCTCCTAATTCAAGCCAGTCCTGAATTAAGAAGCCAAGCCTTCGGATGGCATTCTGGAAGGCCTTTGGCTTGAGCGCTATTCCATTGCTGGAGGGGGACAGAGAGCTCACTACTGTGTCACTGCTGTTTATTTCTTTTATTGTGTTTCTGTTGGAGCTTTCGATTCACTTGTGATGGTTGTTTTAATTGCAATTTTGTTTTAATCTCGTGCTAATAGCTGCCAGGAGGGCCATTTTTGGTGGAAAGGCAGACTAGAAATCCAATAACTAAAGTGCCGTGTTCGTAGATCTGCTGGAATTTTTAAAAACTCGGTTTGCATTTCACTTTGAACTTGTAAGCATCACACATTAAGTTTTATTGAGTGTTCTGGGCTTTTAATTTTTGTGAACTGCCCAGAGAGAACTTTGGCTACAGGGCAGTATAGAAATGTAGCATGTTACTATTACACTGATGAATGTTAATATGAGATAAAGCCAGCCCCATAAGCCTCAGGAAAAGAGACTGTCAGCAAAAGTTAGTCCTCTGTCCCATTTTCCTCAACCCCTGGAAACCAGATGAGAAAAGTCCCCACTGCCTGGCGCACTGCAAAGCCAGGCAAAAACAGTTTTCTCTGAGGGCTGCTTATTATGGCTATTGATTTTTGCAAGCCTCTGCCCCGGACTCCTTTCCCACTCCACAAATAAAGCAAGCCTCGCCCAGCAACAGCTGAGGGGATCTTTGCATTCCTGAGAGTGCAGCCCTATCCCGAATTAATTGCATGGGGAACGAGCCCCATGGAACGCAAGGGGTCGCACGCTGGAGCACGCGTCAAGCGGTGGCACAAGTACAGTGCCAGCCACGCACGGAGCAAGAACCGTCTGCTCAGACTGAGTTACTAACTGCAGCTCGTAGATGGCGTTACATGAGACGCTGGGCTGATATAACACCCCGGCTGGTGACTTTTTAGAGGTCTGGCCCGGCAGTCAGAAACAGGCAGGCCTTGTTGCATCAGGTCCCATCCACTTGGATCACTGGGCCTATGTGCATCGCAACACCACTTTCACTTGGGTGCACGTGATCCTTGCTTCAGCACGGACCCTGCCTTTAAAACCCTTGCCTCACTCCCATACACAAGGACAGGCAGCAAACTCCACAGAAGTCTACTTGGAAACGAGTCCCACTGGGCTGAGTGGGTCTTACTTCCAGGATGGGGGAAAGACATAATCTCGGGGCTCTCCTCTTGCATCCTGTTCACCTCGGCCAATGAGGTCAGCAGGTGTGCCTGCATCTTTGAGCATACAAACTCCCGACAAGAAACATTGCATAGTTGGTAGTAATGAATGGGATGTGACCAGCACGGGGATGCCTTCGCTGATCATCTTGACGGCTGATGTGCAGCTTGAGGAAGCCATGGTTCTTGATGGGTTCAGCTTCTGCGGGGTACTGGGGAGGCACCACCAGGCCCCCAGGCACCTCTGCATGGTTCAGGTTTTGGAGGGCCCTTGGACAAGACATCCTCTATGGCCCCCTCCTTCAGCCAGTCCACTTTCTCACAACCATGGTTCCCAGCTGCTCTTGCTCCTCCTCCTCCTCACCATGGTTCCCACTTGCTTGGAGAAGTGGAGGCAACTTGAAAGGCTTGTCATTGGTCCCACCAACTGTCCCTTCCCTCTGGACCTGATCCACACAGATGCCCAAAGGAAGAGCACAAGGGAAGTAATGGACGTAGGTCTACCTCCACTCTTATCTTTGCTTGAACAGCCAAGAAAGAAGATGAAAGGACAGGATGAAGATGGCAGCAGATGAAGGGAGCTCCATCACAGTAGTAGGCCCTCAACCACAGAAGTGGTCAACCAGAAGCTCTCCAGATGTTTTGGCCTACAATGCTGAACAGCCCCATGGATGAAGGATGATAGGCACTGTAAGCAAAAATTTCTGGAAGGCCACGTGTTGTCCCTCCTAGTCCCTTTGAGATGTGGGCCTCAGCAGATGTCCAGGAATGCCTAGTGCTGGAGCCAGCTCTGCTCTAACAGGTGGATCTGGCTCATATTTATTCATCGATTTATTAGAACTGAATACTGCCAAACAGCCGAAGCTCTTGGGGCAGTTCACAACAATGTAAAACTATCTAAAACATAAATACCATGTAAAGCACAGTATAAAGATGTACCGTATTTTTCGCTCGATAAGACGCACGTTTTTCCCCCTCAAAAGTAAGGGGAAATGTCTGTGCGTCTTATAGAGCAAATGTGTGTGTGCCCAACGCCTGGGATGCTGCCGGCCATCTGCACCACGTGGCACCACCTGGCTGGCACGCGCTCGGCGTGCCCTGCTCCACCCCCACCCCGGAGCAGGTGAGAGCTGTGCTGCTCAGGGGGAGAGGTGCGGAGGAGGAAGAGCCACGGGCTTTAACTCACCGGCCGCACAGAGAGACGGACTGCTCACCCCCACTGCCCGGGAAGACCTGCTGCCGCCGCTGCCACCGCACTGCCTGGAAGACCACTGCCGGCACGCTGCTGGTCCGGCTGCACCACATCTGGCCAGCACGCACTCGGCGCGCCCTGCTCTGCCCCCTCCTCTGGTGCAGGTGAGAGCTGTTAATCACAGGTCGGTGTGTGTTTTCAAATGGCAATCCGTCTTTTAATGAAGCCCATGGGGAAGTGATGGGGGATGTGCCTGCGATTATCAGGAAGCTTTCCATGGATCAGTTATGTGTTAGTTGATCAGACACATTTTTTTTAGGATCAGTGGATATTTGAACAGCATTACCTTCGTGTATGAAGTTTATTCTTCAAAGGCTACTTAGTCCGCTGTGTGTTTGATTTACCGTACAATATCTCATTTTTTGTTAGAAGTTTTTTTCTATTATTTACTAGTAGGGCAGCGTGGACATTACTGGCTTTTTTAGATTTGTTATTGAATTGTCTGCAGCAGCTCTTGTATAACTGGTGTAGATTGTGGATTCCTTCAATAATTCCACTACTGACTAAGAAAGTGATGTCAGTGATTGTGAGCAACAGAGCTTCATAAATTCTGACTCTAGTGATGATGAGTTCTATGGTTCAACGAAAACTAGAAGAGTACTCGAACTTTAAAGTCTCTCTTTTGTTAATGACAGTGATGATGGTTCTTAATGCCACTGTTGACTGCTGTTCACTTTACAAGGTTGAAATATGGTATTACTGTAATCTGTTATAGTTTATTAAATAGTTTAGTAAACCATTTGATTCAGAATATTTTTTTCTTGTTTTCCTCCTCTAAAAACTAGGTGCGTCTTATGGTCAGGTGTGTCTTATAGAGCGAAAAATACGGTACATACTTCAAAAGTTGCAAGATATAGGGGGAAAGTAGAGTGAAATCAAGCAGCAATGCAAAGATGTAAAATACAATACAGAATGTAAAACAGTGTGAAGCTAAAATTCATCGAGAATTCTTGGGAAAAATAGGATCTTCACCTGGTGCTGGAAAGAGAACAATGGAAGTGCCAAGCAAGCCCTGTTGCGAAGTTTGTTCCACAGCTCGGGTGCCACAACAGAAAACGCCCTCCGTTGCAGCAGGTTTCAACCTTTTGCATTCCCACCCCCACTCCATTCCCACATCCATACCATGTCTAGAAATATCTATGGTCATCTTTCATATAAAGGTTAGAGCTCCTTTTTTAAAGACATGTGTGACAAGAAGAACACCTACTGATGGAATGCAGGGAACTGATAACATCCTGCAGCAAAAAACCCACAAGAATTTAAAATGACCTCTTGGACACCTGAATCCCAAAAGCTCTGCCAGGAGAGTGTTCTAGGAATAGGCCTTGAATTCAATTCTGTAAGCCACAGTGCTGAAGAAGAAAAGGGAAAGGGTAAAGGAACACAGTCCTGCCTGGCATGGGTATAGGCTTGCAGGCTCTTTCCATCCTTATTCCTGAGATGAAGAGCCATGGGGAATACCAGTGCGCCTTCCAGTTGATTTAAGGTGCCTGTTTGCATTATAGAGCAATCAAAACAAGCACTGCTTGAAGTTACCTATGTGGAAATGGCCCTAGATGTTTTGAGTAGGACAGTCTCACAAGGCAGCTTAGGCCACTGGGGGGGGGGGAGCATGTAACACGAACCCCCCCTTCTTCCTGGGTGAGTTATAAAACACCCCAACTGGCCATGGATTGTATTGTAGCGGGGTTTAGCAAAGTCCCCATGGCCTAATGTCAGAGCCCAGAAGAAACACTAGCCCATGTAAGCGTAAAAGATACTAAGCCAGGGAGCTGCAGGCAAGGCTGACACATCAGGCTGGGTCCCCTCCATGGGAGATGCAACCGACCCTCCGCCCACAAACAGCCACAGTGGAGGGCAACGGCCGCAGTGGGTGGGGGCAGCGGCATTGGGGCAGCGCTGCCCCCCCCCCCCCGAACTTCTGCTCTCCTGACACTGGCGGGAACTTCAGGTTGATGACAGTTACCAAAGAGCCACCTGGCACCTTCGACCGCTGCCACCCTCGCCTCTGTGCCCTTGCAGTGTTGCCTGGGACACAAGTGAGAGGACGAGAGGGAAAAGATGGCAGAGACGAAGAGGCACCTACCCTGCCGTAGCCAAAAGACTGTCAGGAGCAAAGGAACCCCTTGGCAATTTTACCCACAGTGCATGGCTAAATTCCCGAGGAGAATTGTGCAAACCCGCCCTTTACGCCCAGCTAATGATGAGTCTGGAGGACTTTTGTTTTCCTTTTCAGGTCTCTTGCTTGCCCTGCACAGAGGTCGCCAAGACCTCCCGGGGATTCTCCTGTGTTAGTCTAACAGCCCGGCAAAGTATAGGAGGCTGAAACGAATTTCCTCAGGGCTATCCAGAATGCGCTGCGGCTGTGTCATTCCAAGAGTCATGATGCTGGTGACCTGCAACTTGATCTCCCTCCAAAATGCGCAAGATGTAATTTACTATTTTAATCAGCCTTTCCCACCCAGGTGCCATGCAGATGGGTTGCCTTGCCATTCCCAGCAATCCTGAGCCAGCTGTGAAGTTGTAGCCCAATGCATCTGGAGGACACCCAAATGGGGAAAAGCTGTTTTAACTCTAACCATGCAGAGCTGAATTAGAAAAGGGCTGTAATGCCAAGGGAGAAGGGAGAATCCTTTCCACTCTGTAGTTCCCTGATCTAAGTTTTTCCCCTCATTCCTAAACTACTGTTACCCCTAGAGAGCAAAGATTCAATATTCAGTTCCCCACTTCCCCTGTAGTTGCTTTTAATATAAAATACACATAATAGGACACCTAACCATAATAGGACACCTATTGTTGTAAGCCGCCCCGAGGCTTCAGCGAATGGGGCGGCATAAAAATGTTTTAATAAATAAAATAAAATAAATAACCAGAGATGGACACTGTTACATCTGTTTTTTTTGACCCTGCTCTCCCTGGCCCATGTCCAAACCAGGTGCCTTCCTGGACAGGGGTGACAGGGAATAGCTAGACCGAGTGCAAAACTTCTGTTTTTACTGCAAAAGCAAACATGACCCTCCTGAAACTCGAATTCCTGAAAACATGGCTCTCGTTTATATTACGAAATTGAAAATTATTGACATTTCTGATGAAATTTGCAAAGAAGTGACACTCTGGTCACAGAGGTGGTGTTTAAACTGAAATTGTGCCAGCGTCTAACTTTGAAAAAAGCACCAAAAGGAAAGCATTGCCAAAACCAAGTGAAATGATACTGAATAGTCCTTTAGGGAAAACATTTGTTCCGGCTGACATGTTTGCTCAAACCCTGACATTATGTGACTGGGACACATGTGCATGTTGGATTATTACAACAAGACCTTTTGATGGCTGACCTTGCGCTTCTCAGAAACCTGTTGCAAAAATGAAGACTGTAACCAAAGGGAAAAGAGAGAACACCCTGGATGATTTTTAACTACGCTGTCTGTTCGAGCGATTTGGGTAATGGCATTTGTAGCATGTTTTCAAGTATGGGCAAAACGCACACAACATGCACAAAATTTCTTTCCGCACACAATGCAGCAGTTAGTTAATCAGAGTGATGCTATGCATTTCTACTGAGAAGTAAGGCCCACTTAATTCCAGTTCTAAGATTAGCTGATTAACTAATTAACTAAGATTGCAGCCGAGGCTGATGCAATCCTCATGGCCTATTTGTGCACACCCCCCCAACAGCAAATTTGCCACCGAAATTTGGTAGCAGGGCAGCAAAATAAAAAGGGAGCAATGACTTGACTTTGCTTTTGTGAAAATAGCACTTGGTGCCTGAATTCAGCTGTGCAGTAACATGGCAGCAAAAAAAGTGCAGGTGCAGTTTTGAAGACAAAATACCTACTGTATTTTCTATTATTTATTTGATTTATATCCCCCCTTTTTACTTTTTAAAGAACTCAAAGTGGCTCACATCATTCTCCTCCTCCTCCTCTCAGTCTTATCCCCACAACAACTGCCCTGTGAGGCTGGCTGGGCTGCAGTCTAGCACACCTGTGGAAGTCAGGGGTACAACTGCTGGTGCATTCTGGGAGTGGAGGGGGATTTGCCCCAGAAAGGAAGCAGCAAGCCCTCTCCGGTGGCAGAGGCCGAAGGAATAGGAAGTGGCCAAAACATGCACTGTTGACTTGAGGGGCAGCAAAGCACTCTGCTGAGCCAAGATTCAGCTGCCACCCGGGATGCTCTGTGCTGACGGAACGGAGGGGGCTGCCTCCTCTTCCATTGCCTTGGCTAGCGGAACATCCTGGGCCAACACTGCCCGCAGCCCTGGTTGTGGCTCAGATGATGCAGGATTGCTGCCTCTCACCAGCCCCATCTGATCTCACGGCTTCCTGGTCTCAGGGGGCAGCCAGAACTCAAGTACATTCCCATCCCTCCAAGGCTGAGCCTTCACTCCAGTGAATTTTCATGAGGCCCTATCACACAATCACGTGGTACAGACACAGGCAGCAGCATCAAGCACTGGGCCTGTAGTACTTTAAGCTAATTGTGCAGACAAGTCCAAGCATCCCCGTCCTGGAAACAGACCAAAGACACATCCCTGCAGTTATGTGGGGGATGCGGAGGGGGGATCACATTGAAATGAAGTGCATGATGAACACCTCTCCCCCACAACGGGGCTAGTGCTCAAGAATACAATTCCACCACCCAGGAAAAGTGCGACTCTTCACTTATGTTTAAAGTGGCCTTTGGTATGATGTGAAGATAACATGAACTAGAATTTCACCCTCACCCAGGAGAAACCGGATTATCCAGGGAGATGCCTGACCAAGGTTTGCATCATCTACCTGGTTCTTCAGCATCAGTCCTTCTGCTCACGTTAGGTACACCCAGACATTTCTGCTTATTTCTCCTTGTAGCTTTTGCACAGCTGTACCCGACTCACACACCGGGGAGCAGCAACTACAGCCCGGCAGTAAAATCCAAGGAGTACAAGCGAGTCAAGGTGCAGGAAGGGTGAAAGGCTGAGTCACAGGTCTGGGCCCAACACCCTCGATTTCCTACAGGACAAACCAAGGCTATCTAGCAGCTTCCACACATTGGTTTGGATCCACGTCCAAACAGAAGGCCCCTCCTGACACTACCCCACCCACAAAAAAACACTGCACAGTGATTCCCTTTTGATTTTTTTTCCTGACATGGAAAAGGAAAAGAGACAGAGGGAAAGCAAAGTGGGCTACATATGGAAGATGATGCTTTCTAGAAAATTCCATGAATGGGAGCAGCTGATCAGAAGCACAAGTGAACTGAATGAGACTTCAGTCAGCCACAACTAATTGAAGTCTAAAAGATTTCCAGAGGTCTACTCAAAGCACGACTAAATCTGGATCCAAATTGTCTGTGTTGGCAAGCAAAAATGTCTTGGCCTGCCCCAAAAGCCAAGCAACATGTGGTCACTTCACTGTGGTGAGAACCTATTCAGCATGGGAATGGGTGTAGCAGCTGGGCTGCCCATATGGAAAGCTGCTAGAGAATTTGGTAAATTCAAGAATCTTAGGGGCACATTTGGATTTTAAGAACAGATGAAAGACTTGTGCACCTTAGCACATTTGAAGAAAAACCTGGCCTGCACATTTCAGCCAGAAGAATCCAGACTGGTTCACACGTTCCTGTCCATGCACTGATGTCCACGACAAAGGTTTCCGCATGACAAGGAACTGGTACAGGGTTTTCTAGGCAGTGATCCCACATTATGGAATTCATTTCCCTTAAAAATCTGTGTGCCTCCACCACTATTCTATTTTAATTGAAGACTTTTTTTCCAATCTGCACTTGATTCATTGCTGTCCCTTCAAATGATGTGGACTGCTCATGTTAGGAGGGTATATATCTTTAAAGATTGAGGATTTTACATATGATTCTGTTTTATTTGAAAATTGTACCCGGTGAGGGCTTATGTCTTGAAAATCCATCAATCATTAACCCTTTTAGAAAAATCCATCAATCATTAACTCTTGTTCAGGTGAATGGGCCACTGTAAATCTAACATCATGGATACTGATAAGAGGACCTGGCCTGAATCACCTGTACGTTTAGGATACTGACGCAGAGGAGAAAAAAAGGGAGAGGGTCTATTTCACTTGACTCATTAGGCTGCTGTCATGTCCTGAGATGGAAAAGGCCTCGAATGTAATTCAAAAGTTGAAAACAACAAGGTAAGACGCAGCCTCCATCAGCATGTTGGAATCAAAGTCACTGAAAATATGGATGGCCACAGTGATGCTTTGCCTCAGTCTCATGACATCAACCCCATGAACTGAACCAAGAACTCATCCATGCTATGGAAGAGCGTAGCTTTTCTGCAGTGACCAGAGGGTGTTTTAGTCTGGCGAGCAGGTGGTATAGATTCCTAGAGAATACAAGGGATAAAAGGAGTGAAACTTGAGACACGCACAAACTCTGCCATCACCTGTTCCATACATCTGAATTTTACTTAGTCCTTCTACTTTGCAATAATCCACAGGGAAATTCTACAACCTGGTCAAGGATGGGAGGAGAAGCTGTGGCAGATGAATCAACAAAGCCCTGTTGAGCCTACACCAACAGAACTGTGTGTCAGGGAAATGCCTCTTCTTGGGGCATTATTTTCTTATTCATCTTTGGAGAACAACGAAGGAAAATTCAACCAAGCCACCTCTTTTGCTCCCATTACAGGGGAAACTTCTCCCAGTCTGCCCCTCAAAGCATGTCCTTTGTGCATGCTCCCAAATGGAGCATGGATGGCCAAGAAGCAATAGCAGTGGGTAAAAGAGACATCTCTGGAAAGACTACTTATGGAGAGCGGCATCCACCAGCTGCTACAGCTCCACAGATGCTGTAACATGGACTTCAGGACTGTGCCTCACAACACTCCTTCTGGTTCTCCTGCATTTTTTCAAAAAATCCTGCTTACTGTTATGTAAAGGAAAGCCTGAATCACACTGCGAGCACTACAAAGCCACATACACAACCGAGCAGACAATGAGCTCCCACACCTCCCTGGCCTTGTCCTCATGCTTACCAGATAAAATAAACTTGAGCTACAGTATCCATGCACGAAATCTGGCAGATAACTATCAAGCTGCCTGCATAAGCATCATAGCGGTTTTTCTATGAAGTCAGCCAATTGCTGCACTTTTACGACAACTAGGGAAATGACGGGAATGCCCAGTCCTGTCATCTTGCCTTTCCACATGGACATTAATGTGTAGGAAAGGAGAGGCAGGCTGGAGCAACCTGTCTTCGGATGCTGCACAACTGCTTCGGCAGTTACTTGCAGGTTGATGGTATGGGAAGCATGGGGGAGGATTCCACCAGGCGAAGAGGGTGTGCGGTTCAGGACAAGATTAAAGCGGCCCCCTCCTAAATTTATTAAAGGGATCTGGTGTTCTTCATGAGGATAGAAGCTTTCGCTAGATCATGTCAGAGAAGTTTTCAGCCAGTTCTCTGTTGGCTGGCAATGCACTCTGGCCAACTGAGAATATGTGCATGCTGTGCTTGAAGTAGCACCAAAGAGTTTTGCAAAATGCAACATTCTAACTGGGTTTTCAAAACAAACCCCAAATAATCCATGGTGACCTGAGCCTCCCTCTAACTACAACAGCTTCAGAGGATTCAAACCCCAAGAGAGAGTCAAGCTGGAAACGTACACACAGGAGCAGGAGCGATTCAGCTCAGTGGTGGGGGAATCCTTCCTAGTCCATATGTGCAGTTTGTGTCTCGTGTCATTCGCAAGCATCTTAAAGTCGTTTTGGCTGATTTGTGTCTATAGCAGCGCACATCTGGAAGTATTCAGGGCGTGAGGCATGCCCGAAAGGGTCCAAAAGAAGCATGCCAGAGATCTTGCTTGTTAAAAACGCACATTTTTTGACCGCTATTTGCGTGTCACCCGCGAGGGGGTACGGATTCGGGGACGGGGACGTCTCAAGAAGCGTTCCGCGATTTCGGGTGCACGAGCCAAGGAGCCGAGCACAACCCAGGCATGCGCGCCCGATCTCCCTGCAACCGCTCCGGCTCCGCCTTACCTGGGTGCCCTTCTCCCACGGACTCCGAAGTAAACATGAACGCGCCGTCCTCCTCGTTCAGCGCGTGGTCGTGCAGGTTGTTCAGCGTCCCATTCATGATGGTGCAGGGATCAGCAGCAGTGGCAGCGCTGAATACGTATTTATTATTGCTATTATGAGGATGATTCTTCGCGCGGCTCGGCGGGCGCCTTCGCTGGAAAGGTTCCTGGATCGCGCGGTTCCAGCAGGCTGACGTCGGGGATCTTCCCAAGGTGAGCCGCGAAAGCCCGGCCTGGATTTGTGCGTGTGTGTGTGTGTGCGCGCGTGCGTCTGTGCGTGCGTGTTGCCTTCTTTAAATCGCGGCCTCGGGTTACACCTCCCGACGCACAACGTGGCCCGTGCGCGCGCGTGGCCCGTGCCCGCGGCGGCAGCACGGCGTGCTCCCCTCCGGCAGCCTCCTGGCCCCCTCCCCGCCCCTGGGAAAGCGAAAGCGCCCGGCTCATCAGGGGAGGCCCTTGGGAGGGCGCGCTGCCTCGCGCCAAGACCGGGAGGGAGCGAGCGAGCCCCTCGCCGGCGCGGCGGCGCCCGGGCGCGCGCCTGGCCGCGCGCTCCGCCCGGCGCGATTTGGG